>NW_016814955.1:483864-538699 GCF_001698545.2 Rhinopithecus bieti | reverse complement strand
AAAAAAAAAAAAAAAAAAAAAAAAAAAAAAAATAGCCCAGCCAGGATCGAGAACCACAGTTGCAAAGTAACACATTTCACAATAGCAACTTCAAAAGTTCCAGGAGTAAAGGCAAGATTGGGTGTGGGGGCTACAAAGGTCAAGGGACCGCTGAGAAATAATGAGACCTTGGTTTGGATGGAAAAGGTTTGGCTGAGTGGAGAGTGGGGGAGGGAAACCACCTGAGGAAGTCTAGAAAGGAATCAGGGGCTTGAGGAGAGAGAAAAATGGGGTTGATGAGTGGCCAGTTCCAACTGGTGGGGCATGCCTACTTCCTGGAAGTAGGCATGGAAGGGAAGGCTACAGTCAAAGTAGGTGGGGGGGCCTCTCAAGTCAGCCACAGGAGCTTGTTTTTTAAAATAACTGCTTCCAGGTTCTGGAATAAAGATCTTATATAACTCATGTGCAGAATTAACCATTCAGAGAAGCATTTTTCTTTCAAGCGTTCAGGATATACGAATGATCTTGCAGAAGTCCTCACTCTCTCTAGAAAAAGGAAAGCACTGGATTCTCAGATGAGAGGACTGGAGTTGGGGGAATGGACTTAGGAGGAAACAGGAAGCGGGGCAATCGCTCCACCTGGCACCTGAAACCTGCAGCGCCCCAGAGCTGTGCGTGGGGAGGAGAGAAACTGGAGGTAGTAAAAATGCTGGGTGTGGGAGAGAATAAAGGGCTGCAAAGGGCAGGTCTCCGCTTGGAAGTGAGTGACCAGGGTGCACTCAGGAGGAGGTTCTGAACTAAAGAGCATAGGATAGATCTTCCCGGCCTTCCAGGGGGCAGAGTTGCAACTCCTGCAGCTCCTACTGGGGATCTACACCAAAGTATGGCTTGCTTGGAGACAGCTGCAGTGACTGCACTAGCAGGTGTGGGTTCTCTGGGAAGCATGTACGTTCTCCTGGGATCCCAGTGCAGTGTTGGCAACGGGGGAGCTGGAGGCTGTGGAGAAACTGAGGAGATGCCCCAGATATTGTCCCATCTTTTGAGCCAGAGGGAGAATATTGCAGGGGCTGAGATTTATTGCTTTCTACCCTGATCGTATTCCTCCGCTGGTGGTTGAGAAAAACTGTTGAAGGGAATAGGTTTACAGAAGCAGTTTTGGTGGCAGTGTCTAACCTAGAATGAGGGTGGTGAGGCAAATCTGGGTGCCTCACCAGATGGATGAAGTAAAGAGGGTCTGGATGAGGCAGAAGGCAGTGAGAATGGGGAAGGAGGCCTGGAACTCCAGCTATAGTCTTTTCATATGGAAAGTGTCACGGAATAGATCAGATGAGGTACGTAAGTGTGCGCAGACCTAATGTAAGGATATGTGTGGCTGTCTAGTAACACTTTATACGTTTGTTCAAAACTTATGAACTCCACTGGTTAAAAGGCCCCTGGAATCCCCTGGAATATGATGGAGATGCAGGATCAAGGGTCCCTCTGGGCTGACTCAGAAGATCTCTGAATAAGGGTGTATTAGTCTGTTTTCACACTGTTAATAAAGACATACCCGAGACAGGGAACAAAAAGAGGTTTAATTGGACTTATAGTTCCACATGGCTGGGGAGGCCTGAGAATCATGGCGGGAGGAGAAAGGCACGTCTTACATGGGGGTGGCAAGAGAAAAATGAGGAGGAAGCAAAAGCCGAAACCTCCGATAAACCCATCAGATCTCGTGAGACTTATTCACTGTCATGAGAATAGCACAGGAAAGACAGGCCTCCATGATTCAATTACGTCTCCCTGGATCCCTCCTACAACACGTGGGAATTCTGGGAGATACAATTCAAGTTGAGATTTGGGTGGAGACACAGCCAAAGCCTATCAAAGGGTGAGACAACAGGAGCACTGCGAGCACTCTCCAAGGCCATTCCAGGACCAGCATGGCACTCTCCTGTCTGTGTTGGGGAAGAGGGATGCTGGAGGCAGGAGGGCAGGAGTGCATTGTAAGTCAGAGTAAGATTTACCATGAAGCTAATAAAGCTCAAATTTTAGGGCCTCTAACTTGAACAGGTCTCCTTCAAGGCCTTGTAGCTAATTTTCTGTCTTTTTTTTTTTTTTTTTTCCATTAAAGGTCTCCCAAACTATACAAGTCTCATGGCCTCCAAATCCTGCATCTGCCCTTATCGCGACTCTCTGCTACTCATAGGTCGAAGCAGGTTTTATTATGCCACTACTTTCTGGCATGATGTATTGTTGAAAAATCAGCTATTGGCTTAACCAGGGCTTCCATCTTACACAACCCCAGGGGGCCCCTAGAGTTTGTGCTATGTCTATGCATCATTCTTTTGTTGCTTGCATTTTAGATTTTTTTTTTTTTAATGATTTTTCCGTTTCATGATGGGTATCTAGGTGTGTTTCTTTTTCTCTTCTCTTCTCTTCTCTTTCTTTTCTTTCTGACGGGGTCTTGCTCTGTTGCCCAGGCTGGTGTGCAGTGGCGCGATCTCTGCTCACTGCAAGCTCTGCCTCCCAGGTTCAAGCGATTCTCCTGCCTCGGCCTCCTGAGTAACTGGGACTACAGGCACCCGCCACCATGCCCAGCTAATTTTTTGTATTTTTAGTAGAGATGGGGTTTCACCGTGTTAGCCATGATGGTCTCGATCTCCTGACCTCGTGATCCGCCTGCCTCAGCCTCCCAAAGTGCTGGGATTACAGGCATGAAGTGTGTTTCTTTTCATTTATTCTACATGGGAATTATGGAGCTTTGTCATTAGCAAATCAATATGTCTCATCAATTCTGGGAAATTCTCAGTCATATCTTTAGATATTGCTTCTGCCTCTCTCTCCACTTTCTTTTAGGAACTCTGATTAAGCATAAGTCAGACCTTCTCCTTCTGTCTTTCTTGTTTCTTAATGTTTGTTCCTCCTTTTGCATGTTTCTCTTTTCTGTGCTTCATTTTAGACCAGAGGTTGGCAAGCTACTGCCTCTGGACCAAGTCTATCCCACTGCCTGCTTTTGTAAATAAGAGTTCCACTGAAACACAGCCACACTGCTTTGTATACGTCTTGTGTGGGGCTGCTTTCACATTCTAGTGAGAGAGTTTACTGGATACAACAGAGACCATATGGCCTACAAGACTGAAATACTCACTATCTGACCCTTTACAGAAAAAAGTTTGCTCCCTCTTGTAGGACATTTCTTATCTTCTAGTTCACAAAGTCTCTCTTCTGTCTTTATTCTTCTGTTAACATTGTCCACTGAGTTTTTCATACTGGTTTTTGCATTTTTTATTTTAAATGAACCCTTATAAATCTGGCAGGTTATTATTATTTACAATTTCCTGTCCCTGATGATATAGCATTTAAAAAAAGTATTAAACATAAATTCCAAAGCTGTGAGAGACTGAATATATAAACAATGTGTTATGTCTAATATCTTTAGTCTTTACAGGTTGGTTTCTGCAGTCTGCTTTTTTTGGAGAATATGAGCACAAATCTTGCGAATGTAAAGAGCACAAGAGGTGTCCTTGCCCATATTTCCAAATATTAAAATTTTTTATTTTAAAGGGCAAACCTAGACAGTTAAATTCAGTTCAATAAATATACAATTAGTTTGTATCATGTCCTGAGTAATAAATATAAAGTAAATATATTTTCTTTATGTTTCTTTTTGCTATTATTTTAATTGTGTCTAGCTTATTGTTCTTGAAAAACTATCTGTGGCGGTTCTTTGAGGCCTGGGATTAAAAGGGGTTTCTCCAAGGAGAGCTTGTTAGTGATCTGCCTGGTGCCTATACCAAATTTTGGAAGTTCCCTGGACTACCCAACCTGCAAATCATCTCAGAGATGGTTCATGGCCAGAATGTCTCAGGACTGTTTTTTCCCCTTATTTTTCCTGTTGCTAAAAAGATTAGTGTTATGTTGGAGAAATTCTGCTCTAGACTGTGCAATCATTAATAGCAGGGACTGAGTTCTTTTCATCATTGAGTTCCTGCCACCCAGCATAGTACTTGGCCTAATACTTACTGAGTGAGTGAGTGAATAAATAAATAGGTTCCACTGATTTTGTTTCCTAAATAGTTCTCAAATATGTCTTTTCATCCTGTTTCCCGTTCTCATAGTCCTGGCCCCCATCACCTTTATCCGGACTATTACAATGTAATAATCTCCCAATTGAGTGGTCCTCAGCTGAGGGAATATATTAGAATTCCGGTGGTGGGTCAAACATACATATGTTTTTAAAAATCTGGGATGAGTTGAGGAAATCTCTAGTTTAAAGTATTCCACAGAAGATTCTAATATGTACCTTCAGTGAGAGGCACTCCACACCAACTTGTCTTCAGTTTTGCCCCTCTTAAGTTCATCCTCCCTGCTTCACTCTCCTAGAGAAACACTACAGGGGCTCTTTATCACCTATAGCATAAAATCCAAGCTGGTTAGCTTGGTTTGCAAGGGCTCCATCCCCTGCCGTGTATTCCATGCTTTAGTGGCACTCAACTTTGTGCATTACCGTCTTGTCACATCCCATCTTGTCTCCTACGTCTTGCTTTTGTTCAGGCTATTCTCTGTGCCCACAGTCCCCTTTTTGTCTTTATTCACGGACATTCTCCTACTTGCTTTGTAGGACCCAGCTCAGCTTCAGGAAGTCTCCCCAGGCCCAAAGACTGGGTTAGAGCTTCTCCTTCCTGGTGCTCTGCTTCATTAATTATATAACCAAGTCTATTATGTGTCCCGACCTGCAGGACAGTCGAACAGACCCTGGAAGGGGGAGTGGGAATGGAGGAGACAAGAAAACACGAGAAATGGAGACAAGACAAATAGCCTGATCAAGTCTCGATTATTGAATGTAGGGTCATGCCTTATATAGGCTGGCAGAGGAAGAGGTTGGGCCAGGGCGGTGACGGGAGGCTGGGTCTTCTCAAATTACAATCGCGCATGCGCCCTGGGTTTGTACTTTCCCCGGGCGCGGGATCGCGCCTGCGCCCTAGGCTGCATATCTTCCTGGGCGGGAAAATGTTTGCGCGCGTGCGGGAAAGGTTGGCCCGCACGGGAACAGTTTAGGCGCGCGCGGGAGAAACTTAGGCGCACGAGGGAAAAGCTTTGGGCGCGCGCGGGAAGGGTCCGCAATAAATAACCCGGAAATGTGCCGTCTTNGAAGGGGGAGTGGGAATGGAGGAGACAAGAAAACACGAGAAATGGAGACAAGACAAATAGCCTGATCAAGTCTCGATTATTGAATGTAGGGTCATGCCTTATATAGGCTGGCAGAGGAAGAGGTTGGGCCAGGGCGGTGACGGGAGGCTGGGTCTTCTCAAATTACAATCGCGCATGCGCCCTGGGTTTGTACTTTCCCCGGGCGCGGGATCGCGCCTGCGCCCTAGGCTGCATATCTTCCTGGGCGGGAAAATGTTTGCGCGCGTGCGGGAAAGGTTGGCCCGCACGGGAACAGTTTAGGCGCGCGCGGGAGAAACTTAGGCGCACGAGGGAAAAGCTTTGGGCGCGCGCGGGAAGGGTCCGCAATAAATAACCCGGAAATGTGCCGTCTTGTCTCCGCTTTGCGGAGATCAAGCAACACAGGTCGGCTAATTCCGGGCCTCATGGCCCCGGACAATTATATACAAAGTATAACCTCTCACTAGAGTGGGAGTTCCTCACGGGACTTAAGGTGCTCATCTTCGTTAGCCTGGCACGGTGCTCAGAAAACAGTAAGAATAAAATAGGTATTTACTACTCAGGACATCATACCGACTTATTGTATATTTATTGAACTGAATTGGGCTGTCTAGTTTGCCCTTTAAAACCAGGTGTTTTAGTATTTGGAAATAGGGGCAATGATACCTCTAGTGCTTTTTAAATTCACAAGATTCGTGATCATATTCTCCAACTGAATTCAGTTGTTTTCAGTTGTATTAGGGAGAAGATGAGAGATATAACTTGGGGGTTAAAAAATAAATCCCAGGTGAAATAGAAAACGGAATGATTTTCAAATGAAGAGGAAGAAATGCAACGATTAAGAATCCTAGGCTGGACACGGCAGCTCACACCTGTAATCCCAGCACTTTGGGAGGCTGAGGTGGGTGGATCATCTGAGATCAGGAGTTTGAGACCAGCCTGGCCAACATGGTGAAACCCTGTCTCTACTGAAAATACAAAAAATTAGCTTGACGTGGTGGTGGGTGCCTATAATCCCAGCTACTCTGGAGGCTGAGGCAGGAGAATTGCTCGAACCAGGGAGGCGGAGGTTGCAGTGAGCCGAGGTCATGCAACTGCACTCTAGCCTGGGCAACAAGAGTGAAACTCTGCCTCAAAAAAAAAAAAAAAAAAAAAAAAAGAGAATCCAGCATCTACAATCCCACAATGGGTATTGTACAAAGGTTGATCTGCCTGCACAAGTTGCATGGATGAGGGAGGCTCATTCTTCTGTTCAAGTCTGGTTCTCTTTCCTATCCTTCTCTCCTGCCTAACATCTCGCCCAAGCCTTCTGGGGAGCTGATGAATATCACATCTTTTCTCCTCAAAGACGCAGTGCTAGAGAAACAACCAGGAAAGACAGACTTGTGTGCAGGTCCCAGAGAAAGCAAGGAGAGTGTGGAAGACTGTCAGAGATACCTGCTGTTTGGGATAGAGAAGCTGTGATGGCCCCTCTAGTATGAATCTGGGCATCACTTAATTTTCTGATCTCGTCCAGTCCCTATTCTGTGTAACAACCAATGGGATTAATCTAGCTTTCCTCAAACTGATCCCAAATGAAAAAGAGGATGAAGTCTTCTGGAAGTTTGCTGGGTGGCAACAGATGGATTAAAGCTAACCATACCGTATTTGGCTGCCAAGTTCTTCTCAGGGGGACCTTGCCCGTAAGTTGGAGCTGTAACTTCACGCCGGTCTCAGCATTCATGTTACTTTGACTTCCTCCTTGGTTTACAGCGTTTACATGCTTCTAACCCAGATCAATGTCAGAGCTATAATTCTTGAGAGAGAACAGAATCCATAGTCTGGTATCATGCATCAGTGGGTATTCAATAAATGTCAATTGATAATGTTTGTAATCATGAAATAGAGAAAAATATGTTTTTTTGTCACTGTCTTGAATAGATGTAATCTCTACCCTCTGCTAGAAAACAGAAATGGAGATAATACGAAGATTCCTCGAGAGAAAACAAAGAGATGACAGAGATAGCATCTCATTCAGGAAGCTTCAAACTGAAAGGATCTGAGTTGAGGACAGCTGCTACAGAATTCCATGACCTCTGCAAGACTTTCCGCCCTTTGAAGGAGATGATGGCCAGATATCAGCTCGAAAATCATGGCAAGCTCAGTTTGGCTGGAGAAGGAAGAAAGAATGCCCATGGCAAAAACAAACAAACAAACAAACAAACAAAAACCCCACAATCTGACACATTGATGAATAAGCAAAGGCTTTGATATACAGAACTGCTCTTCCACACAGATTCTCTTTTATTCCTGGAAACTACTGGATACCAAATGAAAAAAAAATTCTCCCTCCTAACATGACTCATCACTTTAGATCAATCTACTAACTGGTACTCTTCCATTGCCATAAAATAGTGAAGGGAGGATTTGATGACAGAAAACCTGGGTTCAAGTAAATATGCCATTTCTGGCTGTGTGATTTTAGGCAAGATGCTTAACCTCTCTGAGTTTAGCTTTCTTGTGGGTAAAATACAGAAAATAACAACATATGTCAGTTATGATAATTAATTGAGCTAATGTATGTGAAGGTGTATTTTGCCTCTAGATGGTCATGCAGTTTAGGACATTCTGTCTTTGAATGGTCTAAGGAGGAGAAGAAAGTGAAGAGAATGCTGCTAATGAATAAAGCTGCTTCCAAACCCCATCCACTCTGCAAGAACACACAAATACATCCAGATTTATGCAGACTGGTGTCAGGGGCTGCATTCATTAGCCAATTTAAATAATTTTATATCTTAAAATAATTATGGCATTTGTAGTAGTGTTTCCCAACACATATGAGGTCTAAAGCAAAATGCCCCCAAAGACAACCACGTGCAATCATTGCATTCATTTTACATTTTTAATGAGTCTCCCTGTTCCCAGAGCCCTGTTGCTATTCCCAGCAGCCCGGGTTCTGTTTTGTGTTCCTTCATGGGTAGACAGGGCAACCTGCCTGTTTTCTTGTCTCCATTTGCATTTTAACTTCATAAGTAGACAGGATATGGAGACGTAATCTCCTCTCAGGAGGTTTTTATTTCTACAAATTACCAGGTACAAGTATCTTGTTAAAAATAGCCATAAATAAGATAAAACAGGAGTATGTGTTTGTTTCTTGCCTGAAGCAAGCAGTGCAGGTTTTGCCCGGCTACTTGCTTACAATGAATTTAGGGACTGAGAGTAACTTCCCTTCCCTGAACCTACAGTTCCCGCTCTGCCCTCCATATTCAGAAAACAGTATTAGAAGGAAGAGAAGGGGGCAAACATCCCTGGCTTCATCCAGGTGGAACAATCCCACTCCTCAAAGCAATCCAAGGGCTAAGAGTGTTTTAACAAAGATTGCAAATGAACAGCACTAGTAAAGAATTTGGCAACATATAACACATATAACACACTTAGGAAACATACACCAAATGTACACCACCTATTTCTGCAGCACATAATCTTTGGTTAGGCTGTAACTGCCTTAAGGACTTTCCCATCTAAAGTTGTATCAAATACGAGCCTTACCATAATGCTGTCGGGCCAGGAAGGCAAGTATTATTCCTAATGGTGGTGCACAAGGTCCCCTACCATCTTATACCACACTGCAGTGTGCCCACTTTTGCTTCCTAGGTTCTATCCACACTGGCCTTTCTGTTTCCTGAACACATCACTCTGGATCCTACCCCAGGACCTTTGCGTTGGTTGTTATCTCTGTGGAACACTCTTCCCCTGAATCTTTAAATGACTGTCTCCCCACCATACAACTATCAACTGAAATTCCTCCTACTCAAAGAAACCTTCTCAGCCCACTTTAAAGAAACACTACCCTCATCTACCCCTACCCCAACACATGCTTCTCTGTTATCTTACCTTGTTTATTGTCTTCAAAGGCCTTACCATTCTCTGGAATTATTGCCTTTATTTATTGGTCCACGGCCTCTGTTCCCCTGTAGAATGAAAGGTCAAGGAAGGAAGGGACTTTGTCTAGTTCACTGCTAGGTGCCCAGCATCTAGAACAGTGCCTGGCACACAGGAGACACTAAAAAATTTATTGAGTTCATTTCAGTTTGGTCAATGAGGAAACCAAGATCACAAAGATGAGGTGACTTGTTGGGATCTAATTAGGGCAAACCTGGGACATCTCCTAACTTTCAGACCAGTGCTTTTCTCTCTAGGCAAGGAAGTTTACTACTTGCCCACTGGGTAGTCCAGAATTAACATGTTGTCCTTTGGCATGACACAGGAAGTTGAGATTTCTTGTCTTCAGAAGTAAGAATGGACAGTCATCCCGTCAAGATATGTGTATGTAAAAACTTAACCCAGGGCTCAAAGGTGCTGTTTTGGCCGTATTTTCCTGGGATTTGGGGGTTTGGGTCCCATCTAGAGTGCAATAATTTCAAGAAGCAGCCTGAAGGGATAGAAACAGAGAAACTTGGCTTGGTCCTGAGCAGGCCATTTATTGCTGGGTGATATTGGACAAATCTATCACCTTCTCTTGAAATTAAGGATAACATAAGCTTTTACATGGCTGCCCTGAACTGAGTAACCCTGAACACATAAAATACCCAACCCAGGTCCTGGGGTACAGGACGCATTCAGTGCGTACTTCGATGTTTCTCTTCATCAACTTTGTTGTTGTTTTCAGAGACAGGTCTCGTTCTGTCACCCAGGCTGGGGTGCAGCGGCATGATTGTAGCTCACTATAACCTTGAACTCCTGGCCTTAAGCAATCCTCCCACCTTGGCCTCCCAAAGAGCTAGGATTATAGGCGTGAACCACTGTGCCCAGCCCTTCATCCAATTTATGATTGATGCCTCTTCCTTTAGGATATGAGCTGAGTTTCTCTCTCTCTCTCTCTCAAGCTCTCAACATGCCTTGAAACCTGCTTTACTATAAACACAAGTGGCTGATTGATATCTGGTGATTAACTAATGATGACAGAAGGAGGGAGATGGCTCTCTGGGGTGACTAAAATGTTTACACTGGGTATTTATCATGCTGCAGTTGAGTTGGAGATACGATCTTGGGGGAAAAAAAAGACTAAAAATGTGACTGCCTCAGTGCAAGTCACGGCTAGACAGAGAGCTGGGCATGACACCAGCACTGACCTCATGCCGATGGCTCTCAGCACGGAGAAGGCCTGTCAAGACGTGCCAGAGGCTCCATCATCAGGCCAGGGCAAGAACGTGGAGATAAAGCAGCATGGAAGAGGTAAAAGAAGAGAGATCTAGGAGGTAAGTTTAAATTCCAGGTCCTCCAGGTCAAGTTTTGCAGAAAAGGTTTTTTTCTTTTGTTTTCCTCGTATACCCTGGAGTTTTTAAGCATGGCATATTTGGAATACAGTTACCACAGGAGAATGCTGGAACTCCAGGGTGAAAAGAGAGGCAATACTTAAGAAAATATGATGTTCTGCCTCTATGAAAAAGCTTGACAGTGTTAACATGCAGCAAACTCAATAGGTTTAATGGGTTGTGGTGAACTACACCCACAGGCTTCCAACCAGCTCTGAGAATAATACCTGCTTTCTCAATGAGTTACAGAGAGAATCAGTATGGGAAAGTGTTCAGCTCTAAGTCACTCCATAAATACTAGGTGTTTTAATGATGACAATTTGGCGGTGAGCAGGGTCAGTGCAGGGAGGATGTCAGAACAAAGTAGGCTGATCTTCCAACGCTTGCTCCTGCATTGGCGTCTGGCTCTTAGAGCTCAGTTACTTACTCAGCTGTAAATAAACTCCAATATGCAGCAGCTCAGCTTCATTCCCTCCCTGCCCTTCTCTTTTGCCTGAAAACATCAAGGGATTGGATGGAAACAAACCATGCAGCAAAAATGTCCTGAAGAGGAAAGGGACTTGTACACTTGAAAATCGCCTCTAAACAGTACTTCTCAGAGGTAAAGCAGTTTGAAAATACGTACGTATAAAATACACTGAATCAAACAGCAGAGAATCTACTGAGCACTTGTATAGATCCCTTTCTTCATCAACACACATAGTCTGTGACAAAAGTATTTATTTGACTACATAGGATTCAGGGCAGAGAAATAAAACCTGCTCAGTTAACTGAAGGAAGGCAGCAGTCTTTGTTCTGGCTCAAACTATGTTGCTTGATGGTAGCATGTAGACATAACGAAAATAAAGATAATCAGACAGAAGAGTGTGATATATAGACATAAATTTTGTGAAAGAAAATCTGTACCATTCTGGAAGAGGTGATTATAAAGGTTCCAGGTGCTGCCGCAGCGCCTGGGTCCACACGTCATGTAACTTGACATCTTCATTTACCATTTCAACCCTCTCATCATTTCCTCTGCATCTCCAGCTCTTGGGCTGAATTCTTTGGCGGACATGCTTATTCTCTTTACTAACAGGCAGTCAATATTACATCATCCAGTTCTCTGTGATTCCTTTCACACGATAAGATATATTTGAGCAAATTCTGTTGGGACTTGTTTTTCAACTCCACGATGCCTGGCAAAGTGAGGCAGTGAGAATGCCATGCAAAATACTGAAACTTGATTGGATTGCAGCCCAGACAGCGTGACTACAGCAACATGCTTACCCTTCTTTATATGAGCTGGTGACTGTAAGACATCCATATGCTGCTACTTGGGCTTCCATCCAAGATGAATAAAGAATGAATGAGGGGGAAAAAGATAACAAATTAATTAGGATTGTCTGTTAATTGAGAGGGTTTGACATGGCTACCTTGTGTTCAACAGATCATGCAACCAGCAACATATTAGTTCATTATCAAGAAAGCAGAACTTAGGGTGGGGAAAAAAAAATAGAGAACAGCACTACAGCAGGGTTTCTTAGTCTTACCACTGTGTACATTTTGGGCTGGATAATTCTTGGTTTGGGGGGGTCTGTATTTGGCATTGTAGGGTGTTTAGCAGCATACCTGGCCTCTACTGACTAGATGCCAATAGCAGTCTCTCCGCAAGTTGTGAAAATCAAAAATGACTCCAGACATTAGCAAATGTCCCCTGGGGAGCAAAGTTGCCCCCAGTTGGGGACCACTGCAATACAGTAAATAATACACATCCTATAGCCCCTCTTTATGTCTCATGTCTTTCCTTTCCCAGTGATCTGCTTGACAGGAGCTTGTTGTAAAGCTACAATGAGAACATGATACTTAGACATGAGACAGAAGTGAGACAGTAGTTTATGAGAATACAGAGTGTGACACTTCTTCAGATCATCGTGACTTAAACATGTCATGCCATACGTAAGGATGTCTTCCCTGGTTCTGAACATTCAGAAGAAAGTGAACTTGCTGAAAGCCTAGCCCCTGTGGAGGGGTTTTCAGCTGTTTCTTAAGAAAAACTGACCTTTAAAAATAATTTCTCTTCCAAGATTTTTTTTTCCTTCTTGAATTAGTTCTTGCCTTTCACTGCAGCAAAATGGCACTTAATGGATCTTTGAAATTTAATATAGGATAATATTTCAAACTCTCTGAAGTTTAATAATAGCCCTCTGAAATGGTTTAGAAATGGTTTAGAAGTGGGATTTGAGAGGAGAAAGGGTTTTATTTTTGTTTTAAAATTTTATTCTGCTATTTTAGTGGATGAGCAATCTGATAGGCTCCCCTCACCCCTTTTTTCTTCCCCTTATTCTTAGTGAAGGACAAATGGATAATGTTACAGAACTTTGCACATACTTAGCAATTTATCAGCCATAACCAACTAATCTACAGGAACCAGGTAGCAGGAGGCAGGCTTGTTACTGGATTCACAGAAATGATTCCCAGTGTTTCTCTTTTTACTTCTGTAAACAGACACATTGTACCTGACACATCAAGGTCCTCAAAGTACCCCTCTTGAAAAAATGATCCCTTAGAGTGTTGTGATAAGTCATTACTACTGTTTCCATCAGCAGACTCACAAAAATCCATGCGTACCGGAAATGTTTACACTAGCTCCATTTCCTTCTCTGAAGCTCAGACTGGACACAGAGTAGTCACCTAAACCTATGTATTTTTTTTTTTTTTTTTTTTTTGAGACGGAGTCTCGCTCTGTCTCCTGGGCTGGAGTGCAGTGGCCGGATCTCAGCTCACTGCAAGCTCCGCCTCCCGGGTTTACACCATTCTCCTGCCTCAGCCTCCCGAGTAGCTGGGACTACAGGTGCCCGCCACCTCGCCTGGCTAGTTTTTTGTATTTTTTAGTAGAGACGGGGTTTCACTGGGTTAGCCAGGATGGTCTCGATCTCCTGACCTTGTGATCCGCCCGTCTCGGTGGTTAAATGGAATTAAACAGAACACAAACAGCTACTCTGACCACCACCACTCACCACCTGCCCCTCCATTAGCACAAACGACTTTCATTTGTGTTTTCCTTACAACAACCTTGTACTACAGAGGACAGAGAAATATGTCTCTACCTCATTTTACAAACGAAGAAGCACCATTTATAGAGGCATGATAGTTTGTCTTTATTCTTAAGCAAGTAACTGTTGATGCTGGAATTAATTAACTTAAGCATCACTGTTCAATGAGAGATACCAGGTCTGTCTTCTGTTCTGGGTTTAAAATAGCTTATCAGATTTTCTGAGCCCTGGATACATTCCTTAAACCCATTTCATACTCTTTTCTCTGCTTTGCTAGTCAGCAGGGAAGCTTATCGTTACTAATTAGGTTGAAACTGCCAAGGGAACAGAAACCACTCCTATCTTGTTTGCTAGCAGAGAACCTGGCACACAGTAAGCACTCAATAAAAATTTGTTAAATAAATTTGTGGAAAGAATTTGTGTATTTAAAGAACCTTAGAAACTTTGGGCCAGGCGCAGTGGCTTACACCTGTAATCCCAGCACTTTGGGAGGCCGAGGCAGGTGGTTCACGAGGTCAGGAGATAGACACCATCCTGGCTAATGTGGTGAAACCCCTCTCTACTACAAATACAAAAAATTAGTTGGGCATGGTGGTGGGTGCCTGTGGTCCCAGCTACTTGGGAAGCTGAGGCGGGAGAATGGTGTGAACCCGGGAGGCGGAGCTTGCAGTGAGCGGAGTTTGCGCCACTGCACTCCAGCCTGGGCCACAGAGCGAGACTCCATCTAAAAAAAAAAAGAAGAACTTTAGAAATTTTGTTATGAAGAAAGGGGTAGCCTAGAGAGCAGATACAAATATTTCCAGGACTGAGAGGCATATTCTTCACTTCATGTGAATAGAAGTAAATATTCTGACTGGGCTCATGCATTGGTCTCTGGTAAGTTTAATTATTTTAAGTTGGCCCATGTGATGTGCATTCACTTTAGGAGCACTGACAAATGTATTTTTTTTTCAGTCTAAAGGTGAGGACAGATCACAGGCTTTGATACCTTTATGAGGCTTCAGGGAAACAAAACATCATTAGCATTTCTTCTCTTTTAAATTCAACATGCACAACTTAAAATGCAGATGTAAATTGCAGTTATTTTTGTGGATATCCTTACCTCATTCCTACCACTTCACCTCTGCCTTGGAGCCAAGTGGCTGGAACCTTTGGCATTCCTGCGGGTGAAAAGCATCCTGAGGTTGACACCCTCCCCTTCCACACTTCCCTGCCCTCATGGGTGGATGGTGGAAGTCAGGGCCTCCTTCCCAACGAAGACCATCACCCACAGAGAGCAACCATGAGAGCAATTACAGCTCTGGGTGTTGCGATCAAGCCAGGAGGAAAGGAAGGAAGACCACTGACTAATCAAGGCACCTCTCCCCAAGTTTTTCCATTCCTGATTTGGGCTAGAGAGTAAAGGTGCTGCCCTTCCTCTGACGATCTTGTTCCTTGCCCAGATCCTCATTTTCCAGGGTCTGGGGAGCAACATCTTCTGTGGTGTGTAGAGTTCCATGCTGCCTGCCTTGCCCAGATGGCTGGGAGCCCACGCAGCCTATATCTATAGATATAAACGTACGTGGTTCCTCTAAAATGGTGGTTCTCAGCTATATGCAATTTTGTCCCCAGGGGGACATTTAGCAATGTCTGGAGACATTTTTGTTTGTCACAACTGGGGCAGGGGATGTGCTACTACCATGGACGGGTAGAGCCCAAGAATGCCAGTAAATATCCTGTAGTGCACAGGACACCTCCCTGTGAAATGCAAAGCAAAGGAAAACATAAAGGCAAGCCCATGAAGAGTGCAGTTTGTTTAGGTTTGCTGAAAGGAGGCTTTTTAGTGATAAGAATGTCAAACAGCTTTCATCTGAAGGCCTGTGCTTTATAGTGAGTTCACAAGGCCTTGGGTCAGCAAGTACAGGGCATTCCCTGTGGTTTAGCCAGTGTCTATGGCACAGTGCCTGGTGCATGGCATACTTCATGAATATATCCTAAAGTAAGCATTGTAATTGGGACTGTAGTGTCTATAATAGGAAATTGACTCTTAATTAACTGGTAAGGAGGGGACAAGGAAAAACAATGTCACAAAATTTGAGAGTAGGACACAGCCGGCAGGTCAGTTAGGCTGTAGGACTTCATGGGATTGGTTGTCCAGAGAGCAGCCAAATGTTCAGAGATTTAAGGATCAGATGTTACCACTTAGGGCAGCCCAACTTGAGAGGAAAATGTGGTAGAGGCCATAAAGCCCATAGACTTGGTCCTGGTGCTTTCCCCACCCCTGGCCTTCCTCGAGCCTCTAGCACTGAAGGCTCATACCTTCAGTGGCTTTTGAGGTGCTTGGGGGAGGCTGGTTCATCAGTGCTCAGGAGCCAAGATCTCAAGGTCAAAGCCTGACTCTTGGCTGGGCTTGTCTTGCTATTTTGGTCTGTCTCCCTTTTCAAACATTTTATTTGCTCTTTCCAGGTTAGTTTTCCCAAGTTAGTTCTGACATGTCAACCCCTTATTCTAAAACCTTCAACAACTTGCGATTGTTGGCTAAATTAAGTTCAAACTCTTTGCTTATATGGTGTTCAAAGCTCTTTCTATTCTGGCTCCTCTCTGCCTTCCTTGCCTGCATTTTCTCCCTCCTGTGTTCCTTTCATCCCTTCCATTCCCCGCGTTGCACTGCTTCTCTATACACACCCAGAGCTTCTGTCAAGCTAGACAATTCGCTTTTCATGAATGAGCTCATGCCCTCCCATCTCAGTGCCATTACCCTGGGGCAGGCAAGCAGAGTCATCCACTGGCCTCCACATCATCTTAATGGTGGCTAACCTCACTCCTATGCATCTCTCCCTTCACTGTGTTAATTTCAGGGGTTCTTCTGTTTCCATAAATATGCAAATCATTCAACACTAATGGAGTCAGAATCCAGGAATAAATACCCACTTCCTATCTACTGCTTGCATAGAGAATGTATGTGAATTAAAGAGATAATGCTATCTGTGAAATGCTTTCATCTTCCTAGACTGAACTACATTCCTTCAAAGTATTATTCAGATTTCACATAGGCTCCCACATGTGCTTAGCATAGCGAGGAAGACCCCACCCGCTGAAAGCTGAGGCCTCAGTGCTTTGCCGAGCCATGGTCGGAGCAAAGATCTATAGTGAAGGTGCTGAAAATGCTCTTGAGTTTATCATTCACTTTAGATGTAAGTGTTAAATCTAATCAAAGGTTTTCTCTGCCAGGCTGCTGTCCTGTATTAGACACTTTTCTCTCTTCAGGAGGTAGAGCCCTTGAGAATTCTAATGCAACCCCAATTTTGTGGGGGCTTTGATTAGATATGTCATCATCATTGTCCATTATGAAAATAAATTTTTTTGAATATGAAGAAAATACATGAGCAAACGTCAGTCCTCGAAGAGAAAGTGTGATGGCTGGAGAAAGTGGGCAAGTTTGCAATATGATCAAGAGTTTGGGTGGCCTTGTTCAACAAGAACGACAATAAATACTCTTCAAAGATAAAGGCACAATTAAAAGGAAATTTTCATTCCCACATATAACCTTTGCTTTATGATCCCCCCAAACTAGAAATTTTCTTTTGAAACAGTGAGAAAGAGGAAGGATTGCCACAATAGCAATAAGAACAGGATCTTTCTACCTCAAGCACCCACTACCTAATAGAGAATTTTCAGAACCTTTTTCAAGCTCTTTTGTTCCAACTTATCTCCTATTTCTGAGCCTTTCTGGGGATGTCTCACGTACATTTATGGATGAGGTGCTTTCAACTACTTTGTGTTTTGTTTCCCCCATGCCTGTGGTTGGGCTACTGATGCCTCTTGAGCTAGGGATGCATGCCCATGTGGGCACTGGGCACCAGCTCCTAGACTGAGGGCACAGATCTCCATCTGGAGTGCTGTAACTGCTGCTACTAAGTGGCCCAGACCCTCCTAAGCTGCACTGGGTTTTGTGCTGAAGAACGGGGCAGAGTCTTTCTCCCCATTGTGGGAATTCCTCAGTTACTAGGATACAGAACAGTGCTGCTCGTGTACCTAGAAATCAAAGAGGTTTTTTGTTTTGTTTCATTTTTGAAAACAAACTTTTTATTCAATCCCCTCTTCAGAAGATTCAGAATGGGCTTTGCAACAGATGCTTTACTATCGCACTAAAATGTTCAGCATCTGCTCTCTACTGAGCATTGTTTTTGAACCAGACTTTTATGCCTTAATTCTTTCTTTAGGATGAATTCTTTCCCAGGAGGCAATGAGGCTTCTTATAGAAATAGATACACAGTAGATTGGGCCCACCACACATATCTCAGTGTTTAGCTGAACAGGGCTTAGGCCTAAGATGGAACTCTTGCTACATATAGAAAATGGCAATCTGTGAGTCTTTTAGTCCCAGACATAGTGTAGGCTAAAAACCAGTCATAAGACTTATTATTTATTCAGAACTTCTTTGATAGGAACAGGGCCTCACTTAAGCTCACAAACTAACAGGTGACTTCATAATGTAGGCACTGAGGACAACTAAGACCCATAGGAGCTGTATTTGGGCAAGCTCTGGGCACAGAAGCTACTCTCTCTTATAGTCTGTGTGATCTTCTCTCTGCTTTTACAACCCTTCTCCCTCTTGTTCTCTCAACCGTCTTTCCAGTGTTTCCCTGCATGGCCCCAAATGACCATCAGCCCAGATCAATGTGTCTTCCAAGGTCCATCTAAATACAGCCCCTTTGATTTTTTTTTTTTTTTTTGAGACAGAGTCTCACTCTGTCACCCAGGCTGGAGTGCAGTGGTGTGATCTTGGCTCACTGTAACCTCCGCCTCCTGGGTTCAAGTGATTCTCATGTCTTAGACTCCTGAGTAGCTGGGATTACAAGTGTGCACTATCATACCCGGCTAATTTTTTTATTTTTAGTAGAGACAGGGTTTCTCCATGTTGCCCAGGCTGGTCTCAAACTCCTGGCCTCAAGTGATCCACTTGCCTTGGCCTCCAAACGTGCTGGTATTACAGGCATGAGCCACTGCGCCTGGCCAACCTCTGTCAATTTTAATTCTTGTAGAAGAGAGAATAATTAGGCACCAGTTGACCGTAAGATGGGTTAATTTTGGTTTGGATGTCCACCCTGTTTAAATCAGCAGTTCCTGGGGGCATGTCATGTATGTAAACATTGCGTTTTCCCCTCCAACAGGAGGTTTGAGAATGAGTCGGTGGGAAAGACAGGTATCCCCCCTACCCCAATAGTTACTGTGCTATGGAAGGAAGAGGCTTGTGCTGTAAGGACACTCAGGAAAGGATTGTGGGAAAAATCTTGAGTAAAAAGGTCCTTGTGGTCTTGGACTCCAGGATCCAGATGGAAATTGGCCATGTTATAAACTAGGGTTGCTGTCCTAGAGGATAATGACACACCACTGAGCTAGCAGCCTGAAAAACATCCTAATTATGAACTTAAAAAAAGAGTAAAAAAGCTCAGGGTATATATTCCACTCCTGCCTCTACTGGGTTAATAGATTTTCAAGAGAAATCTTCTAATCCTTCTGGATATAGTTTCTTCCTCAAGAGGACTTAGGCACTGGAGGAATAAATAACACTGAGAAAGTTTGAGTTCCCTTCAAATGATGCTGCGGCTCCACTGTCTTTTAAAAGCTACTGTGATTAATAGCTCTGATTTTCTTTTCTTTTTTTTTTTTTTTGAGACAGAGTCTTGCTTTGTCGCCAGGCTCGAGTGCAGTGGCACAATTTCGGCTCACTGCAAGCTCGGCCTCCCAGGTTCAAGCAATTCTCCTGCCTCAACCTCCCAAGTAGCTGGAACTACAGGCCCGTGCCACCATGCTCAGCTAATTTTTGTATTTTTAGTAGAGACAGGGTTTCACAATATTGGCCAGGATGGTCTCCATCTGTTGACCTCGTGATCTGCCCGCCTTGGCCTCTCAAAGTGCTGGGATTACAAGCATAAGCCAGCATGCCTGGCCCTGAAATGCTTTTAATGAATGCTTTTGTCTGGGTTTATGTAGCCTTGAAAGAGTTAATATTTCACCCAGCAGGTTGTGGAACTGTATTAGCATGTGTACTTAGTACTGCCTGAATCTGCAGCTGCAGGTTTCCTGCGTTTTCAGCCGAGGGCTGGCGGCTTTTAGGCTTAGGGCTCTGAGATGTTTGAGCAGAGCAGAGCACTAGGATGGTAGCTTTGAGGACAGCAGTGAGTTCTGTTGATCCAAATCAGGAAGAGTGACATTAGCATCTCCATAGATTTCTAATGAGGGCATTGAGAATCCCACGGTGGGCTGATGCAGAGGCAGAAGTGGTGGGCACCCAGGTCGGGGAATATGAGATGGGTCAGGAAGGTGCTTTTACCCCTTGACAGATTAAGAATTCATTTCCTTGATGTAAGCATTCTTTTTCATTTTAAAACAATAGTCCATGGACAGTGGTATTTAATTAATTTGTTTCATAAACACTTACATTGTGCTTGCCATGGACCAGAACTGTTTTAAGTACTTTATAATTATTGACTCATTTAATCCTCATAACCTGTGAGGTAGGTAAAATTATGTGTGTTTTACAGATAAAGACACTGAGACTCCAAGTGGCTAAGTACCATGCCCAAAGTCACACAGCTAGTCAGTGACAGAGCTGGGATTTGGATGCAGGTACCCTGGCTCCAGTGTCTAGGCTTTGAAATCCTATGCCATGCATAGTGATTCACATTAAATTATTATGTCTTTGTCAGGCTAAATTGATCATATAACTTTTCAGCGTTTGCCAGAATACAAGGGAGTGGGATGGTTGGTGGAAGCATAAACGCAGTGGGTCTTGACTGGAGGAGAAGCAATGATGGGAGAAGAGGAAGCGTAATATGGAAAGTTATAGGTGAGGAGAAATTCCAGAATTGACGAATGCTAAAGACAAGATTTATTCACCTCACAATTTTGCTATGGACAAGCTCTCTGACCCCTAACATTTTCACAACAAAGTTGGACATGCATATGATATCAACAGAACCCTTTCAAAATGGAAGCTATGTCACACAGCCAGAATAGCCACCATTTGTACACTGTTCCCTCCACTGGACTCTGGTGCTTGTATAACATAATGTATTTTCAGATACAAACTTAGGTTTATTCCCTTGTGCATGTCCTTGTATTCTTTGCCCTTCAGTTGGTGGCATCCATTGCCTTAGAGAAGAGTTACTACAGAAAAAAGGGAGGGAAAAAAAGAACCCATATGAGTTTCAAGAGTCAAAACATTTTAAAACAGCTTTATTGACATAAAGTAAATAATATGTATTGAAAATATGCAATATTATGAGTTTGAACATATGTAAACACTCATGAAACCATCATCACAATTAGCATAATAAACATCATCAAAAGTTACTCTATGCTTTTATAATTCCTCCTTCCTCCCTCTCACTTTGCCCTGTATTCCTAGAAGACCCCTAATCTGCTTTCTGTCACTATATATTAGCCTACATGCTTTCTAGAATTATGTATATATAAGGAATAATACAGTATTTATTCTTTGTCTGGCTTTTTTCCCTCATCATAATTGTTTTGAGATTCATACGGATTATGGTATTAATAGTTTATTTCTTTTTATTGCTGAGTAGTATTTCACTATATGACTACAACATGGTTTGTTTCTCCATTTACCTATTGATGAACATTTGGATTGTTTCCAGATTTTGGCTATAACAAATAAAGCTTCTGTGAACATTTGTGTACAAGTCTTTGTATGGACACATATTTTAATTTCTGCTGGGTAAATACCTAGTAGTGAACTGAATCATGTAGTAGGTGCATGTTTAATTTTTGAAGCGTCTGCCAAAGTGTTTTCCAAAGAATTTTCACCATTTTACATTCCCACCAAGACTGCATGAGCATTCTCATGGTTCCACGTCCTTGCTGACACTTGGTATGGTTGGTCTTAATTGCAGATATTGTAATAGGTGTGTTGTAGTATTTAATTATGGGTTTATTTTGCACTTTCCTAATGATTAATGGTTGTGAGCATCTTTCATGTGTTTATTTGCCATCTGTATATCATTTTTGGTGAGGTGTCTGTTCAAATCTTTTGCTCATTAAAGATTTTTTAAAATTTAGCATTGAGATTTTAAAAAATATCCTGGGTCCAAGTCCTTTATTATCTATGTGATTAGCAAATATTTTCTCCCTATCTGTGACTTGGTTGTTTTTTTCATTCCCTTAAAAGTGTCTTTTGAAGAGCAGAAGTTCTTAATTCTAATGAAATCCCATGTATCGATTCTTTCTTTTATGGATAGTGCTTTCAGTATTGCCTAACCTGAGGCCACAGAGATTTTCTCCTATGTTTTCTTCTATGAGTTTAATAATTTTAGTCTTTACATTTAGGTATATGATCTATTTTGAGTTAATTTTTGAAAGTAGTGAAAGGTATAAAGTTTATTTGCCTATGGATAGCCAATTGTTCCATTACCATTTGTTGAAAAGACTACCCTTTCTCCGCAGAATTGCCTTTGTCAAAACTTAGTTGTCCCTATGTGGTGAGTCTCTTCTGTTTCACGGATCTATAGTAGTCCCCCCTTTTCTGTGGGGGGTATGTTCTAAGACCCCCAGTGAATGCCTAAAACCATGGATAGTACCAAATCCTATGTATACAATTTTTTTTGATCTGATTACCAAGATGGCTGTTAAATGACTAACAAGCAGGTAACATCTATAGCATAAATATGCTGGACAAAGGATGATTCATGTCCCATGCAGGACAAAGTGAGATAGCACAAGACTTCACCACATAACTCAGAATGGCATGCAATTTAAAACTTATGAATTTGTTTCTGGAATTTTTCCATTTAATATTTTTAGACCGTGGTTGACTGAAGGTAACTGAAACTATGGAAAAGTGAAACTGTGGATAAAGGGAGATGATTGTATTTGTCTATATTTACACCAAAACTGCAATATCACATTGCTTTGATTATTATAGTTAATTAGGTCTTGAAATCAGGTGCTGTAAGCCCTCCAGGTTTCTTCTTTTTTAAAGGTTTTGTTGTTGTTCTTGTTGTTCTGGGTCCTTTGTGTTTCCAAATGAGTTTTAGAATCAGCTTGTCAATTCCTAAAAGAAGTTTGCTGGATTTTTTTTTATTGGGATTGCATTGAATCTAAAATTTAAGAAGAGTAGACATCTTAACAATATGAGTCTTCTGACGAACAAAGTGAATGTATTTCATTTTGAAGAGATAGTTCTTTACTATTACTGAGCAATGTTTTATAATTTTTAGTGTATAGAACATCACATATTTTATCAGATTTATCCCACAGCATTTCATATTTCAATGCTTTTATAAATAGCATTTAAAAATTTTCAATTTTTAATGTTCATTGTTACTCTGTGGAAATATTAAATATAATTAATTTTTGTATGTTGGTCTTGTATCCTGCAACTTTCTTAAGCCCATTTATTAGATTTCTACATAGACAATCATGTCATTTGTGAGTGAAGACAATTTTATATTTTCTTTTCAACTGGATTATTATTTCCTTTTTCTTGACTTATTGCACTGTCTGGAATCACTAATGCAATGTATAAGGATAAAAGTATTTATAATATTCTCTTAATATCTTTCTAATGCCTGTAGAATCTGGTGATATCACCTTTCTCATTCTTAATATTGGTAATTTGCATTTTCTTTCTGATCAGTCTGGCTAGAGATTTATTGATATTATTGGTATTCTCAAAGAGCATGCTTGTGATTTACTTTTCTCTGTTGTTTTTCTATTTTATGAACTTCTCATGTATTTGTTACATGCTTCCTTCTGTTACTTTGAGTTTAATTTGCCCTTTTTTTCTTGTGTCTTAAGGTAAAAACAGATTATTGATTTGAGACCTGTTCTAATATAGGTGATTAGTGGTATACATTTCCCCCCATAAGTACTGCTTACCTGCATCCTTTAAAGTTTATTATGTTGTGTTTTCATTTTTATTCAAAATATACTTTCTAATTTCCCTTTGGAATTCTTTGACCAATGGGCTATTAAGAAATGTGTTATTTAGTTTCTGTAATATTTTGGAATTTTCCAGATATCTTTTTATTTTTCTATTATGATCAGATGACATTCTTTGTGTGGTTTGAATAATGTTAAATTTATTGAGACTTGTTTTATGGTTCAGGATACAGTCCATCTTTGTAAATGTCCCTGGTGCACTTGAATAAAACATGTGTATTCTGTGCTTTCGGGTAGAGTGTTCTGTAAATGACACTTAGGTCTAATTGGTTGATAGTGTTGTTTATGTCTTCTATAGCGTTACTGATTTTCTGTCTAATTGTTTTATTAACTAGTAAGAGAGTAGTATTGAAGTCTCCATCTATAATAGTGGATTTGTGTGTTTCTCCTAGTAGTTCTATCAGTTCTGCTTCATGTATCTTCAAGGTCTATTATGAGGTATATAAACATTTAGGATTGTCATATTCCCTTGACAAATTTGACTCCTTTTATCCTTAGTAATATTCTTTGCCCTGAAATTTACTTTATTTGATATTAAAATAGCCACGTTGACCTTCTTTTGACTGTTAACATGGTATATTTTTTCCACTCTTCTAATTTTTAACCTATTTATATATGTTTGTAAAGTGGATAGCATTAGGCAGCAAAGACTTGGACTTGCTTTTTTATCCAATATGAGAATCTCTGCATTTTAATTATGATATTTAGAATATGTACATTTTATGTGATTATTGATACATTTGTGTTTAAATCTGTATGATCTTGCTGTTTGTTTTCCATTTGTCCCATCTGTTCTTTGTTCCCTTTCCCACCTTCTTTTTGACTGACTATATTTTATGATTCCTTTTAATCCCTTCTGTTGGTTTATTAGCTATTACTAATAGCTTTTTGTGTTGTTTTAGTGGTTACTTTAGAGTTTGTAGTACATACAACAATTTACCTCCATCTATCTTTAGGTGATAGAATACCACTTACATATTGCATAAGAATGTTATGGCAATATACTTCTGTTTCCCCCCTCACAGCCTTTGTGCTATTGTTGTCATGTATTTTACTTCTATACATTATAAACTTCACAGTAAATTATTATATTCATTTTAATTGATCAATTATCTTTTAAAGATATTTAAACAGTAAGTAAGAAGTCTTTTGTATATGCTCACATAGTTTTCTATTTACTCATATTTGTACATATTCTTTTGTTTAGATTCAGATTTTTGTTTGGTATTATTTTCCTTCTGCCTGAAGGACTTTAACATTTCCATCACAAGTGTAGGTCTGCTTTTGACAATTTTTTTTTTAGCTTTTGTTCTTCTGAAAAAGTCTTTATTTCACTTTGTTTTGAAAGATATTTTAACAGGGTAAAAAATTTTATGTTGACGATATTTGAGCTTTATTTTGTTTTCCTTTTAATATTTAAAATATTGCTCCACTGTTTCTGGCTTGTATTGTTTCTAAAGAGAAATCTGCTGTCATCCTTATTTTTGTTTCTGTGTACATAATGTGTTATTTTCCTTTGGCTGCTTTTAAGATAGTTTCTTTATTACAAGTATTAAGAAAGTTAGTCATGATGTACTTTGGTATAGTTTTCTTTGAGTTTCATGAACTTGGATTTGTTGAACTTCTCAGATATGTGGGTTTATAGTTTTCATCAAATTTGGATAATTTTTGCCAATTATTTCATAAAATACTTTTCTATCCCTGCTATTCTCTCCTTTTCTTTGAGTATTCCAACTTCATGTATACTGGGATGCTTGAGCTTTTCCCATGAGTCCTTGATATTTGTTTCTTTTCTTTTTTTTTTTTTTCAGTCTTTCGTCTCTCTGTTCCATATCTGGATAGGTTTTATTACTTAATCTTCAAGTGTACTAAGCTTTTTGTCTGCCGTGACTAATCTTTTAATATCATCTAGTGTATTTTTAACCTCAAACGGTGTAGGTTTTATCTCTAGAAGTTTTATTTTATCTTTTGAAAATATCTTCTATGTCTCTACTTAACATGTCTAATCTTTCTTCTAGCTTCTTGAACATATGGAATTCTATTATAATAATGTTTAATATCCTTATCTATTAATTCTGTCATCCATTTTATTACTGAGTTATGCTAATTTTCTCTCATTATGGGTTATATTTTGTGTTTGTTTGCATGCCTGATAATTTTTGATTGGATACCAGACATTGCCAATATTATCCTATTAGGTGTAGGATGTGTTTTTATTTCTGTAAATATTACTTAATTCTGTTCTAGGGTATAATTGAGTTACAGAAGCAGCTTTAGGCTTTTGAATGTTGCTTTTATGCTTTTCTTTAGGTGGGACTAAAGCTGCCTAAGTAATGTGGCTGATTTTTCCTCACTACAGAGGCAAATCCTTTCTGAGTACTCTGTGCGCCATGAATTATGAGGCTTTCCCCTCCAGCTGGTGGGAACAGGAATTACTGCTAGTCCTATGTCACCTGTGGGGATTGCTTCCCATGCATCTTTTGCTGGCTCTGTCCCTGGCCTCAGGTTGTTTCCTGACACACACTGATCAGTATGCAGCTGAAGTCTTCAGGGGACCTCTTCATATTTCTTCAGTTCTCTCTTTGGCAAGCACTTTTCTCTGCAGTACTTTGCTTCTGTGAATTCTAACATTTGGCCTTTCTGAACTCCCAGCTCCATCTTTTCAAATTGCTGAAACATCCAGACTCCACTTGGATCCCCACGTACCCATGCATTGTAGCATGGAAACTCCCCAGGAAGTAAGCTAGTAAAATTGTAGAAGTTACTTCATGTGTTTCCCTCATCTCAGGGATTACTTCCCCTTCTCCTTGATGTCCAGTGTCATAGAAAGCATTGTTTTATAAATTGTGTCTCATTTGTCATTTGTCTCAGGAAGAAAAGTACATCTGTTTCTGTTGGTCCATCTTGGTCCAAAGTGGAAGTTCAAGAGCCAAGGTGTTTCATTTAAAAATGCTTGAGTTTTTGACTTTCAAAGTCTAAGCCCTGATAGATTCAGGGAATAAAGTCTAAAATATGGATTTGGAAGTGTGCATAATTGTGTGGGTCAGATTTCCTTTCCCTAATACAACAAGAATCCCTATATGGGAGGGAAGAGGACAATTAGAGTTGAGGAAAAGAATGATATGCTGGTTTTGGCTCTAAAAGAGGCCTTGCTCCCTGCCTTCTCCCCTTAGAACTGTCTTCAGTGATGTAAGGGAAGAGTGCACACTATAGAAACCTTAGTTAGCTTTAGGGTTCCAAGAGCAGAACAAGCATATGTGTCTTTTCCTAGGTGGAACATAAGGAGGTGCAACATTCATGGATTGCTGCACAGATCAGCAATAGAGTTAAGATCACCATGTGGAGTGTTATAGACTGAGTGTTTGTGTCCCCTCCAAAATTAATATGCTGGAGCCCTGACCCCAGTGGGGCTGTATTTGGAGATGAGGCCTCTAAGGAAGTAATTAGGGTTACATGAGGTCATAAGGGTGGGACCCTGGTCTTAAAGGATTAGTGTCCTCATGAGAAGAGAGACACCAGAGCTTGCTCCCTCTCTCTCCCTCTCTCTCCATATGCCACAGAAGAGAGACCCCATGAGAATGCAGCAAGAAGGCTACAAGCCAGGAAGAGAGCCCTCACCAGGAGCCCAGTCTGCCAGCACCTTGATCTGGGACTTCTAGTCTCCAGACTGTGAGAAAATAAATTTCTGTTATTTCAGCCACTCGGTCTATGGTATTTTTTATGACAGCCTAAGCAGACTAAGACAAGTACGTAGACAGACCAGATTAGGACCACTTTGCAGTTTTCTCATACCCAGAATGGTACAGGTAGAAAATATTTACCACATACCCAAGAAGGGTATTGGTATAGCTGAGAAAAATCCAGACCTCTAGGGGTCTCATAGTTTAGGCCAGGCTAGCAATGATTGTGAAGACGATAACTGTGTAGAGTCCTGATAGGATATAATGTCTCCGTGAAATCTAACAGTGATAAGTAATAACGATCAATAATTGTTCCTTCGTTATGTCTTGACCCTGTGATGTCAACTGTAACATAAATGATATCCAGGGGTAGGGTAAGAGTTGAAGATGGGGAGGTCGTGATAGAGAAGTCTTGAATTGATTGGGATTACATGTTGAAAATAGGTATTTGAGATATAAATTGAGTTTCATAAAAATAAAGTCATACATTTTTGTGTATCTGAGTTTATGGCCTAAAGTTTTTACCATTACACATGCTTACTCTCTGGTTGAAGTCCCACAGTAGGGAACCCTTGGGGCTTGTTTGGGTTTGACTGCAGTGAATGACTTAGGGAAGATCACTGGGGTGTATGTCAGAAGAACGCATATTTTCTCTGCCAAATAAAGTAAGTTATAACTGAAGATTATAAGTGATTCCTACACAAAAATGTGCAAGTGTGCAAGTGGACCCTTCATGCAAGTTATTTCTTACAGGGTAACAAAGTTTGGTTGAAAAGGTTTACTTCCCATGTGCCAATATCCCAGAGTTTTAAATTCAAACTCAGGCCTTATGTTGCAGATCTTTGGATTTTCTTCTAAAGAATAAAAATTATAAGGCCGGGTGCAGTGACTCACACTTGTAATCCCAGCACTTTGGGAGGCCGAGGCAGGTGGATAATTTGAGACCAGCCTGACCGACATGGTGAAACCTCATCTCTACTAAAAGTACAAAATAATTAGCTGGATGTGGTGGCACATGCCTGTAATCTCAGCTACTTGGGAGGCTGAGGTACAAGAATCTCTTGAACTCGGGAGTTGGAGGTTGCAATGAGCAGAGATCGCACCATTGCACTCCAGCCTGGGTGACAAGAGCGAAAATCCATCTTAAAAAAAAAAAAAAAAAAGAATATAAATTATAAGTGTGTACTCTGAATAATGAGGATCTTCATTATGTTTACTATTCAATACTTTATCTTTTAAAGTACCTGAGGAGTTGTATTCTTATTGCAAAGATGATACAGCTGCTGGAAACATTTGCAGAATTCCTCTGCTGGAATTTTCTTCAGAGATGAGAGCACATTCTGTTAAATCTTCACATTAATGACTAATCTTTATTCTTTGAGCAAAGATTTGATTTTTTATTTTTTTGTAGCACTCTGGCACCGGAATGATTTTGAGTTAAGTCTGATGAATAAAGAGGGGAGTCACCCTGGGTAATACCATCTATGGTCAAAAACAAAATGTGACTAAAAGGAAATTAGACTGATTTTCTTGGTAAAGATAAGGAAACTAATAGATACTTTAAAATCATTTTAAAATAATTTAAATCTAAGAAACCCTTTCTTGAATCAACAAACCTACGCAATTTTAAGCAAATGAAACCAATAAAAGCAGAGCTGCTTTGGTTAAGGTGGTGTCTGGAGCCTGGGTCCCTCCTCCCATACCTTGAATTCCTGAGATGGCCTTGAGGCTCCACACAAGAGTACAGTTAGAAAGCCATTGCTTGAGATGATAGCAAGTTAAAGATATTATTTTAAAGAATAGATTTTAAAAGATACAACATTCTCAGGCAGGTCATCCATAGCCCTCTCAAACAGTACGTGGCTATTATCAAAGACTTTTCTGAATCAGAAGTAGGATACAAAGTGTGACATTAAGAAATAAATGAGTTATTCTGTATAATTGCGCTAGTCAGGAGACTTTCAAGATGACTATCCAGGAAAGTCAAACTCACCCTGTCATATTGCTCTCCTGCCATGGCAGTCTCCAAATTTTCACAAATGATACCCTGTACTTTTTTCCCATTCCCATCCAACCTGTCACTTAACAGTAGGCCCGATGTTAGACTCTAGGGACAGTCTGTGCTCTTTACCCCGAGCACTTAAATCGGGGCCTAGTATTGATTCAGTTCTGCTCCTCTTCTCACTAACTTGGACAACTCATTTCTCCTGTGACCAAGCCTAGGCCAGGACCAGATGAGGGTCAGATTTTCTGCTCTCCAGTCACAGTCTCTCTATGATGTAATGGTCACTGCATGGACCTCTGGTCTTGTCTTCTGGGCCTCAGTTTTTGTAGATTTTGAACTCAGTTTGGAACCTTTGGTCTGACACTGAATTGATCTTCTCCAAAGCCCCTACCCAGTCCAACCAATGGTTTCACATCTGTTTTTCAGCCATAAAAACCCTTCGATAAAATAAAAATCTTATAGTGAAATATGTAAAACAGATGAAAATGGAGCTGTTCTGGCTAGAAAGAAGGTGAGGCCTCTCATCTGCATGGCATCCTGCCTGGCATAGAGTTAGTAAATGCTAATTGTTAAGTAATAAGGATAGCAACAGCAACAACCACCACCATTAGAAAGCTCAACCTGGTCAGGTGCGGTGGCTCACATCTGTAATCCCAAAGCACTTTGGGAGGCTGAGGTGAGAGGGTCTCCTAATACCAGGGGTTTGAGACCAGTCTGGGCAACATAGTGAGACCCTCATCTCTACACAAAATTAAAAATTAAAAAAAGATTTTAAAGCTCAACTCAAATGCCACCTTCTCTGAGAAGACTTCTCAAAATCTCTCAAAGTCCCTCTTCCTCTTCTAAACTTGCATAATGTTTTATTTTGTACCACTTTTGGTAAAAGATACCATATTATGGCTTATATTAAAATTATTTTTATCTTTTCTACTAGACTTTCAAGTTCCTGAGGGAATATTGCCCAATTGTTTTATTTCTATACTTTTCCACAGAACTTCATATCATGCCTGTAACAGCCAGATCCTAAGGTGACTCCAGTGATTCTTTTTTTCTTTTGAGATGGAGTCTCGCTGTGTCGCCCAGGCTGGAGTGCAGTGGCACGATATCGGCTCACTGCAAGCTCCGCCTCTGGGGTTCATGCCATTCTCCCGCCTCAGTCTCCGAGTAGCTGGGACTACAGGTGCCCGCCACCACGCTTGGCTAGTTTTTTGTATTTTTAGTAGAGACGGGGTTTCACCATGTTAGCCAGGATGGTCTTGATCTCCTGACCTCGTGATCCACCCGCCTCGGCCTCCCAAAGTGCTGGGATTACAGGCTTGAACCACCGCGCCCGGCCTACTCCAGTGATTCTTGACTTCTGGTATTCATGCCCTCATAAAATCCCCTCCCCTTGAGTGGGGGTGGGACTGTGACTTGCTTCTACCAAGAGAAAATGGCAACGGTAATAGGATGTCACTCCCATGATTATGTTACATTATATAGACTCCATTTTTGCCAGTATGCTGGCTCTAGAGTTTCCCTTTCCATTGCTGACTTTGAAGAGGGAGCTGCCACAAATCTTACAGCCCTAAGGAAAAGTGACTTCTCCAAACACCTGATGAGCTTGGAGGTAAATCCTTTTCTAGTTGAGGCCCCGGATGAGACCCCAGCCCTGGCCAACATCTTAGTTGCAGCTTGTGAGACCCTATGCAGAGGACCCAGGTAAGGCATGTTCAGACTCCTGATGCAAAGAAAATTTGAGATAATAAATGGGAATTGTTTAAAGCTGCTAAGTTTATGGTGATTTGTTAAGCAATACAGAAAACGAATACAGGTGTAATGTAGAGCTTTTAGTCTTGCTCTAAGAGGATAGATATCAAGCCTATGATATTGAGCAATTATTTGGTAAGTAATTTTTCAAACATTTAAGATACTTCTAAAATCCTATTGAAAAACATCAAACATTTATGTATGGCAAAAAGCAACAGAAGTTGGTTTACAGAAATGAAAAGGCAGATCAAAATCTGGTAAAACATTTTAAAAGCTTATCTCAACAAAAGCTTGATTTTCTTAACATGTAAAGAGCTAATAAATCAGTAAGAGAAAGATTCTACATCCATTAGAACACTAGGTAAAGGATATGAAGACAGCGCACAGAAAAGTAAATACAAATGGCTCTATAACATAAGAAAAGGAGCTCAACCTCATTTAAACAAAAAGAAGTCAAAATAAAACTGCAATGACATTATTTTTCACTTATCACACTGGCAAAACTTTTTAAAAAATTGATAATACACTTTGAAAATACACAATAACAGGCGCTCAGTGTTGTAGTAATCTCTAGGAAAGGCAATTTATGATATTTATTAAAATTAAAAAACAAACATACCATTTGACCCAGCAGTTATACTTCTATATTGAGATATGCTCATTTACAGATATGTTTACTTTCTGTTAAATGACTTATTTATTGCAGTATTGTTTGTATCAGCACAAGATTGGAAACAATCTACATTTTTATCCAGAAAGGACTAATTGAATGAAATTTGGTATAGTAATATGATGGAGTGTTCTGCAGCAGTTAAAAATAATATATTGATATGGAACACGCTCTAAAGTATATTACTAAGTGAAAAAAGCAACGTTTGGAACACCTGGTATAATATACTATCATTTATGTTTTAAAAAATCCACTTTTGGCTGGGCACGGTGGGTCACACCTCTAATCCCAGCACTTTGGGAGGCCGAGGCAGGCTGATCATGAGGTCAGGAGATCGAGACCATCCTGGCTAACATGGTGAAACCCCATCTCTACTAAAAATACAAAAAATTATCCTGGCATGGTGGTGTGCACCTGTAGTCCCAGCTACTCTGGAGGCTGAGGCAGGAGAATGGAGTGAACCTGGGAGGCGGAGCTTGCAGTGAGCCGAGATTGTGCCACTGCACTTCAGTCTGGGTGACAGAGCAAGACTCTATTTCAAAAAAAAAAAAGAAAAGAAAAGAAAAAAAAATCCACTTTTACATATATGTCTATATTTGGAAACGCTTGGAACATATCTAGAAGTTACACTAAAACATAGTGGCAGTCGTTGCCTCTGCTACTGGGGGGCCGAGATGTAATGAGACTTACTTTTTCCTATGTCTCATTTTGTACCTTTTGAATTTTGTACCATGGACATGATTATTTATAAAAACTGAACTAAAACACATACCAAAGCAAAAAAGCTTATGAGCACATTTAAAACAAATAAGTTAAAACATAATTTAATAAAATATATTATTTCTGAATAATAAATTGCAAGCAAAAATGCCCCAAATCTGAGGTTTTTGAACAGCTTATGTGGGTTTATGAGTGAAAAGATGAATCTTACAAGCCTCTGATAGATAAAATTTTCACAGTAGTATATTTCTTCCCAGCCAAAATCCCCCAGGGAAATCAGAAATCAGTTGAATACTTTATACTGTAATTTTAGTTTTCATTTCCTTGTGTAAAACACCCTAGGAGCTTTGCTGCAAAAGGAATTCCCTGGGATTTTAAACCAGCATGGTTTAGAAAAGTCTTAACTTCAAAGTGAGGTTTCCAATGTACTGTCCATGGGTGGCATCTTTCAAAATGAAATAATTGGAATTTGGTGGAAGTCGTGGCAGCTACACCTAGGGTTTGGTGTTGAAATAAGCAGGAAATATGTTCTGACACCCAGCGGCACAACGCTGTTACAGAGAGCATTGTCAATTGAGTGTGTCCTTAATCAATCTGAAATGACTTTAACATTGACTTTAATATGTATGTGCTTTGAGACTAAGTGTTGGGAATGATCTCACAAAGATCTCACCAGGGGATGGGAGACACCCTTCCCACTGTGCTGAGTGGGATGAGGACACTGCCAGCCTGCTACCTGCTAAGCTCCCTTCCAAAAAACCCATGATGTGGAGGGGAGTGATGAGTGAGCTTTTTACAACATGCCTATTCTTGCAGAGTTCTCTCTCTTCCATCCTAGCTGCTGGGGTCGTGTCAACCTTGTCTACATGGTAAAATTGAGGACCTCTACTTCAAAACATCAATTCCATTGCTTGTCAGTCCACTGTTTTAGCCTTTATTTTGGTCCTGATAGCTTTTTTGATTTCACATTTTCCCCCTTCCCAGGAGGGATCACACCTTGAATTCTAATTACCTTTGTTAAGAAGAAACTTTGGAAAGATTTGTTGACATTCAGTGAAGAGCAGGAATGTAGGAGGAGTTGGGGGGGAGGCCAAAGACTCACTTTGCTGTGTCTACTGTTTTACTAAGATGGGCTGTGGCTGAGCATTGGAAAATCATCTTGTACACATGTCGACTTGACTCAGGTGCGAGAGAGGACCTGGACATGGATGCAACACCTGCCCTGTTTCAGAAGTGTCTGGCACCCTCTGAGGCTCAGTGCAATCTTTTTTTTTTTTTTTTTTTGAGATGGAGTTTTGCTCTTGTCGCCCAGGCTGGAGTGCAATGGCACAATCTCGGCTCACTGCAATCTCCACCTCCTGGGTTCAAGTGATTTTCCTGCCTCAGCCTCCCAAGTAGCTGGGATTACTGGTGCCCATCACCACACCTGGCTAATTTTTGTATTTTTAGTAGAAATGGGTTTCACCATGTTGGCTAGGCTGGTGTCGAACTCCTGACCTCAGGTGATCCACTCGCCTCAGCCTCCCAAAGTGCTGGGATTACTTACAGGTGTTAGCCACCATGCTTGGCCATAGTACATTCTTATTGATTAACTCTGTTCTTAACTAATTGACTGATATGGTTTTGCTCTGTGTCCCACCCAAATATCATCTTGAAATGTAATCCCCACATGTCAATGGAGGGACCTGGTGGGAGGGGCTTGGATACAGAGGTGGTTTCCCCTGTGCTGTTCTCATGATAGTGAGTTTTCATGAGATCTGATGGTTTAAAAGTGGCACTTCCCAGTTCATTCTTGCACTCTCTCTGTCTCTCTCTGCTGCCACCGTGTAAGACATGCCTTGTTTCCTCTTTGCCTTCCACCATGATTGTATGTTACTTGTGGCCCCCCAGCCACGTGGAACTGTGAGCCAATTAAACCTCTTTTCTTTATAAATTACCCAGTCTCAGGTAGTTCTTTATTTATAGCAGTTCTTTATTTTATAGCAGTGTGAAAACAAACTAATACATTGACCCTCCTTGAAAATGGCCATAATTAATTTTCAAGTTCTGGAGGGAAGTTGTAACAGAGTTTTATTTCCAGTGAATCCCAGTACTTGAATTTTTAGAGGCTCACTTCATCTTCTACCCTTTGCTAAGGTTTTGCTCAGTTCATTAGTAAATCTTCTTAGAGGGAATGAAATAAAGAGGGGATCAGAGGAAACTTGCCTGGTGAAAGATTTTGTCAGCAAGTATTTGTAACTGCTGGCTTATAAGAGGTTGGAGATTAACTCTGGATTAATTTGTCTGAGCTATATATTTCCCAGTCCTCAGTAAATGACCAAGAATTGATTCTGGGTGGTGAGAAATCCATACACTATCACACCGGCGTGTCCCTTGAGGATTAGGCAAGACATTTTAGTACTGAGGTGCACAACAGAACTTTGCCCTCCTGCTTGCTATGGTTGGCTGTGAATGCAGGCGTTGTGAATGCAGGCGTTGTGTGTGGAGAGGGTTTGGCTCTGTGTCAAAGTGGGCTGACTGCCTCACACAATCTTTTCCCATGCCCCCTGAGGTTTCCGAGCCCCATTGCAAAGTCACTAGATCAACTGGAATTTACCCCATCAAATTCAAGTGTAGACAAACCTCTGGTATTCATGCCAGTGTGTATGAAGCGTCCACATTGATACCTGGCTCGTCAGTGGTGGCGAATACCTTGAAAACATGATGGAGACACTGAGCTGATTTGGAGGCACATGTGTTAGCTATTGATCAAGGGCATCTTTTGCTCTTGGTTGGGGCCCCTTAAGCCGCTTACTTTCATAGACTAACTTTGGCTTCTTTCTTCTTCACATCAGGAGCCCACTTACATCCTTGTCACTGGATTATGTTTAATGGCATTCAAACTAACGTTTTCCAGTATCAGCTTAGATCATCCTCGAAAGGCTAACCCTGCTTTCAGGTCTCCAAAGGATGCTTTTCTTCTGACACTCCACTATTTCCTGAACTGGTCATTGTCTTCTCCCTCTTCACCTCCTAACTTCTCTTTTTAGTCTAGTCCCATGCAGCAACTTTTGGTTTCTTAAAATACATAGCCAGTTGAATATTTTTATAGCAAATCATCGGGTAGTTCCGTGGTCCTTAATGGAATTTAGCCATTTCTCACTTTTGAAGTGTGGCATGGTCTCAAGCTCCTTGTGTCTGTGCCCAAGGCACCATCCTACCTTCATTTGTCATCTCCAAATCTAGAGGATATCATTTTCATCATTCTCACTTCTTATAACCTCAAAGCTTTCCAGTTAGCAGCCTGGTCTCTCCCTAGAATCCCACTTCCACACCCCCTCCATAAGGGTCCTAGAAACCTACCCAGCATCAAAACTTGGCAGTCCCTGTGCCTGTCCTTGCCCTGCAAAACCACATTCAGGAGTGAGGAGCTCTACCTTAGAGCATTTTACCATTTCACACATGCACTTTTCTTGAGCTCACTTTGACCCTCATTATTATGAGCCCGGAATGGAAGGCAGTGGGTTTGGGGAGCCTTCACGTAGAGGAGTGTTAGCTTTATCTACATTCAGACAGAACAGGATGAAACTGAAGTGGCTATGCAGATATTTTAGTCTCGCTAGAATTCTTGTGCCATTACACAACAATTTTAGGCAGTCAAAATTTCAGATTTGAGAAGGAGGTAAGAATTTTGTCGTGCGAGGCACACGTCCATTTTCTGCAGCAGGTTTGCTTCAATTAATTTCTGACATATTCTTTTTTTTGTAAAGGTTCACAGAGAGAGACCCAGAGCTTTTTCAAAGGTACAAAGATTTGGGCAATTTGAGGGAAAATGCAAGGAGAAGAGGGGAGATTTACTCTACACCTCCACACCCCAAAATAGAGAAAGCCAGAGATGTGTATTATCTCTCTCTCTCTCTCTCTGTGTGTGTAGGTGTGCACGCGCATGCATGAACATGCACACATGTGTGTGACTCGTGACTCCAAAGTAATGTAGCAGATTTTCAGATGTGGTTTTTGGAATCTTTCTTATCACATGAATATCTTGGGCTGTACATACCTGAATTCCATGCCTGTAAGTATACATGCACCCGTACACAAAAGCTCACAATATAAGATCCAAAGTGCTAAGATTACAGATTCCGCAGTTGATGAAAAGCGAACATTTAGATTTGTGTTGTATATGTTTACATCAAGATTTTGAATTCAGGGACCTGCTGTTTTCACAGTCGCTGCCATTCTCTGCACAGCCAGTTTGGAAATGTTACAGTCCCTGAGAGACCGGCTCCCTCATGAATAGGCAATTAGATGTCTCCTCCCTCCAGGCTGCGAGAAATGCTCCCTCCCTCCTGGAATCTTCTCTACTTTTAGAAAACGTGTGCTTAACTTGTAAATGTAGTTTTCCGTGCTGGTAAGAATATTTTTGTTTTGAATAACAATCGCGTTCTTTTCCACAGCGGGAGGCGCTCTGCTGAGTAGCAAGGAGCCCCTCCCGGCTGGAAGGCTTTTGCGGTGCTAGCAGCGCCTGTCTCAGAGCCCTTCTTTATCAACACTGGGCTGCAGGACCGGTTTCTGAAGTACAGAGTAAACATAATTGTTCTCACATTAAAAAGAAGAGGAAAACAAACAAGGCGCAGATATGTTCCGCAGTTTTCGCAGCACTACATGGAGCTGTGACACGCAGGCTGCCTGGGGGGGGGCCCTCCTCCCCAATCTCCCTCTCACTAGATGGGGGACCCTGGACGGTGGCTAGACTCCTCTGGGTTTCAGTTTCTCCCTCTGAGCAGTGAACCTCCTATGACTATTGGGTGGATTAAATGAGATAATGTATTAATGTAATGTAATGATAATGTAATGCTTGGAATAGCTACCTGGTACATATCAGCTCTCCATACTGTTGCTGCTGCAGCTCTTGTAGAAGGTAGGTTTACCCGGAAATGGGCCCTCAACATACAGATTCGAATATAAATTTAAGCATGCACATTCCTCTGAAAATGCAGACCTTTTCTCCAGATCTTGGCTTGACCTCCTTTTTCTAGCCAGTGCTAGTATTTTTGAAAAATCAGAATTGAGTCCATTTTAAGAAAATCCAATTTAAGTGTCAGAATCTTAGCCTTGCCTGAAACTCTTTACTAGCTCCCTATCATCTATAGGAAAAATTGAGACTCCTTAGTAAGGTATAAAGGGCTATTTGCAATGTGGCTGCCAACTACTTCTCTATCTTCTTCCCATGAGACACTACCATATGTATTTTATGTGGCAGCAGGAATGAATTGGCCACAGTCCTGCTACACCACTGTATTATTTCATGCCCCTGGGCCTTTGCAAATGCAAATGCATGAAATTCTATCTCCCCCTCTTTACTTTCTAGGACAACTCTGGCTCCATCTACGTGTGTTTTCTCTAACACTCATGATCCGTTTGATTAAGGTATTGCCTCCATCCTCCGTGCTTTGCCCATATTTTTAGTCTTGTACATGTTACCTGGTGTTGTAATGCATTTGTTTATTGGTTTGTCTTTCGCATTTGACTCTGAGTTCTCTGAGGAGATGAACTAGGTCTTATTCATTTCTGTATTCCAGCACTAAACAAACAGCACAGACTCAGTGACACAAAAAATTGTTTCATGGTTTAATTGAAATAAAGAGTAAATATTAATATTATTAAGGCAGACACTGCAGAGATTTTTGTTGCTTTTTTTTTGTTTGTTTTACAATAATGAGGTTGGCTCTTGTATTTAAAATATTTTGGAGAACAATGCCCATTTATATAAATGAAGAGTATTTGAATCAACAGCAAGAAGGTGTTTCTAGGATTAATTTCATTTGATTCAACAAGTATTGTTCTAAGTGCTGGGAGGTAATAATGAAGATGGAATAAGATACAATTTGTTTCCGCAAGGAGCTTTCAAACTGGAAAGGGATAAGGCAAACAGAGTAGAAACAGGGCAAAATTCATGCCATTAGAGGTGAACACAAAAGAGTTCTGAAAAAAAAAAAAAGAGTTCTAGGGGTTTGAAAGGAGAATCAGCCAATAACTGGGGATTAGGAGGAGGTGTTGTATGAAAGTGGCAATGTTTGAGATGGACCTTGATGGGCTAGGCAGAGATGGCCAAGAAGGACATTTCAGGCAGGAGGGACAGTGTGTGTAAAGATCTAGAGTAAAGATATAGAGGTGACTAACAGGATATCCACTTAGAGACCAGCAACCATCCACCAGGCTCCATCTTATGCCCAGTATGGGGAAGTAGTGGGAGAAGAAGCTGAAAAACAAGTTTGTGGCTATTTTGCAAAAGGTGCTTAGTCCCAGAATGAGGAAATTTGACTTAAGTTATCAGGCATTGGGGAGCAATCAATACTTTTGACCAGAAGAGTGATATAAATAGAAGAATGCTAAAGAAATTTTGGATTGTTAGCATATAGGGATTGCTGGGGAAAAGGAGAACTTCACAATAGGGATAGGAGAGAGGAGACTGCAGGAATGTAGATGGGAGGTACTAGCAGTGGAAGATAGTATCTGAGAGGTCTTGAATTTTCTGAAGCTCACTTTGTCTTCTACCCTTTGCAAAACAGAGAGGACATGCACTCATTTTGATGTGAGGATGAATAAGAAGAAAGAGTCTCATGTGATGCTCGGGTTTAAAGCATGGATAAGGAAAATCATGGAACCATTCAGAGAATTCAAGAAATCAAGCAGAGGAAGTCGTAGTGTTAGGAATATTGTAAATTTGGTGTGGGCGATGTCGAGTTCAAGGATCTTCAAGTAGATTTGAAACTTAGGAGAGAGGTCAGAGTTAGAGCTGCATACTGACAATAACTGACATCAGGGAATAGATGTTATACTGAGAAAAGGAAGACAGAGAGAGGAGAAACTAAGTATAAAACCTTAGATAATACCTACTTTTATTAAAGAGAAAAAAACAAACCGATAAGGGAGAACAATGATAGTAATAGAACCAGGATAGCTAGTGCAATCTCATGGAATTCAAGTGTGAGTTTTGAGGAGGAAATCACTCCTGGAGGGGAATTTCAGTTCATTGACTACTTGACATGTTGTGTAAAAACTTGTTTGAATTTCCATAGCTTTTTGGAGTTCACATTCCTTCATAATTATTTGTTTATATGTCTTTCTCTCCGTCTGGACTGGGAGCTCCTCCAAGGTGAAAACATGTCTTAGTTGTGTTTTTCCAGCCTTTAGCAGGGTACCTGGAATGTAGCTAGGGCTTAATGATCATTTGTGGAATGAGTAAACAAAGTAATAGAGAAATGAAGACAAGGAAACGCTAACTGTACTTGCAAAAGAGGTAGAGCTCCTGAAATAAAGCAATGAGTGTTTGAACAATTTTCTGCTCTTGAGAGAGGAAGAAACAACGTCTATGAAAAGGCGATTCAAAACCAAGAGTTTAGAAAAATTCTAAGTCCTCCACTATGGCATGAAATTCATTGTCTAACTTTTCATAGATTTAAGCCTCATGATTTGTGAGGTATTGAAATGAAATTATCTAGAAAGTAAAGGGTTCTGTAACATTCCAGCTGCTTGCATTCAACTGGCCACATGATTAATGACATTGCGAGGCCCATTCAGGGCCTTTCATTTCCCAAGCACTTTATAAACATTGAGTAATCTCACAATACCCTTGTGAGATATTATCATGTTCATTTTCCATATGGTTAACTGAGCCAAGGAGGTTAAATGACTTGCTCAAAGGCCACACTGGAAGTCAATGGCATAAAACGTTCAGAAAGAAGGAATCCCCAGGTCCCACACCTCACTGTAGATTGTTGAACCGAATCTCACGCCATGTACTGCTAAGAAGTCTGACTGACAGGCCAGTGCTGTAACAGATTAGACTTTACAGCCAAGCTAAGTGAGGATTAGCATGCTGTCTCTGGCAGGTCAGGGCTGGCCCCTGGAAAGAGAGAAAACTGCAGAACAATGTGATGTCTGGAAAAGGAAGAGTGGAACCTGGCATGTGTGAAATCACCTCTATGGATTTCCAAAGATGTTTAGTGAGATAGGAATCCAGGTAGGGGTGGAGAAAGATAGGCTTAGGAAATATTGCTTGATGAGCATCTTAAATCTTAACATTGATGCCTTCTTACTTTCCTATAAATATTTGCATTATTCTTTACCATTCAGTGTTGATTTTAATAGTCTATTTACACTTCTCCTATCTTCATATTTATCATATCATATTATCAATATGATTCTTCTTTGATCTAAAAAATGCCAAAATATTGTCATACTGTCAACTCCTATGAACATGGCCTTTAAGAAAACCACTAACTTCTGATGAATTGGAAAGGTGAAATCTGACAGTCCCAGTTAGCTCACTAGGTTGGGATGTATCTTTCTAATTTGCAATCATATATTTATAGCCAAATCTTAAAAAGCATTTGTGCCTTAGTTTTCTCAAAATGAAGAAAAGAGTATGGAGTGGATGCTGTTGATGCCTTGTGAATATTCCCCTGGGCTCTTTATATTGGGAACTCAAAGACTCAGTGCCTTCTACTGTAGACAGCTGTGACTTTTTGCCTGAGGACTTTCTCTGACTGCTGGAGTATGCTCAGCCTGAGCTGGGGAGGTTACAAGCCTGGGCTGCTGGTGTCTCAAGAGTAGACCTCGAGGAAACACTAATAGAAATTGGTGGCGCAGGACCTCAGCTTTGTCACTGTGCCCCGTCTTCTATGCAGCCTCACTCCCAGCAGTCCTTAGCAGGATTGCACCTCAGTCATCTGCAGAAGTAGTTTGTTTGGTAACACATATGCTGTATTGACTTCTTTCCTTCCCTGTCTCGCTTTCCCACTCTTCTAATTGTGCTGCCTGGGATTACCATCCAAAAAAACCATTAACATCCAAATGCCTGTCTTAGGGTCTGCATTGGGGCCATTCCAACCTAAGGCCATTATAAGGGTTATAAGAGTATCATAGGATAATGGGGCTTTGAAGTCCAGATAATAATTATGAGTACATATCACTATTTACAAAGCACTTTCTTTTTTTTTTTTAACTTTTATTTTGAGGGGTACCTGTGTAGGTTTATTACATAGGTACACTTGTGTCATGTGGGTTGTTGTACAGATTATTTTGTCACCCAGGTATTAAGCCTAGTACCCATTAGTTATTTTTCCTGATCTTCTCACTCCTTTTACCCTCCATCCTCTGATAGGCCCCATTGTGTGTTGTTCCCTTCTATGTGTGCCTGTGTTCTCATCATTTAGTTCCCACTTATAAGTGAGAATATGCGGTATTTCGTTTTCTGTTCCTGCATTAGTTTGCTAAGGATAATGGCCTCCAGCTCTATCCATGTCCCTACAAAGGACATGTTCTTGTTCTTTTTTATGGCTGCATAGTATTCCATGGTATATATGTACCACATTTTCTTTATCCAGTCTATCCTTGATGGGCATTTAAGTTGATTCCATGTCTTTCTATTGTGAATGGTGCTGCAATGAATATATACGTGCATGTGTCTTTATGGTAGAATGATTTATATTCCTTTGGGTATATACTCAGTAATGGGATTGCTGCGTCCAATAGTATTTGTATCTTTAGGTCTTTGAGGAATTGCCACACTGTCTTCCACAATGGTTGAACTAATTTGCACTCCCACCAACAGTGTATAAGTGCTCCTTTTTCTCTTCAACCTCACCAGTATCTGTTATTTTTTGGCTTTTTAATCATAGCCATTCTGACTGGTGTGAGATGGTATTTCATTATGGTTTTGATTTACATTTCTCTAATGATCAGTATTGTTGAGCTTTTTTTCATATGACTGTTGGCCCTGCATGTATGTCTTCTTTTGAAAAGTGTCTGTTTATGTCCTACAAAGCACTTTCATAATCAGTTTCTCATGAGATTCTTAAAACCACTGGTGAGTTAGGATGTCTATTATTATCTCTATTTAACATCAAAGGTACTGAAGTTCAGTGGGGCTTAATGCCTTGCCATGAGCCAAAGCTAGGAAGTGGTGCCTCTGGCTTTTAATTCCAACCTCTTTCTCCAAATCCCCACCTGGTTCCACCTTTTCACTGTATTCTCAGGTGCTGCTAGCCAAGAAGACTTGTACTTTGACTTCTAATGCTTCTGCAAAATGTAGATTCCATTAGTGTAGTTGAATAACTGTTTAATCTCTACCTACATGTTACATTTTATTGAGATATGTTAACTATGTATCTATTGGATAACTTTGATTAGCCACCATTGTGTTTTATAAGGTAAACTAAACATTTAGATTTAAATTATATTTAATTCTCTTTAGAGAACTGTTAAACATCATCAAAATCAGTTGTCCTGTAAACATTTTTATGAATTATTTTTTTCATTTATGTACATTTTTTCAAGTCATAGATTCCTAGAGTTGGAAGAGACCTTAAGATGTGGAGATGCTGAAATCTTATCCGTAGCATCCCTGACAGATGGTCTCTCAACCTCTGCTGTTGTATTTCTTATAATGAGATCACCATCAGACAAGAAGACTCACTTCATTGTTGAAAGTTCTTGTTATTTAAAATTTTTTCCTTTTATTGAGCCAAAATGGCTTTATTGTAACTTCTTTCCTATTAGTCTGGTTGAAACCTCTGGAAGTAAACAGAACAAGTTGAATAATTTGTCTTGGCTTGAATTTCTTCCTACATGAAAATAATTCTTTAAGTCCATCATCTTTTCTTGTGTTGACATCTGTCTGCATAATTTTGTTCTTTTTAGGACTGTCTGTGCTGATACCATGAACACATTATTAGTTCTTTACTTTTCTGCAGTGGTTCTTCTTATAGGTAATGTTTTCATTCCTCTATAATGGTCCCAGAATTCCTGGCACCTTTTGGTACACTCGCTCATTCTTTTACAGTTCTCATTTCTCCTTAGGTCTCATGTGAGACCATGACTATGCTAGTTTACCCTTGACTGTGAGTTTTCACTTGTTCATTGTTGAATTTCTTCTCTTAGTTATTGTTCATTTGCTCTTCTCCTATGGTTGTAAAATGACATGTATTTATTGAACTCATCTTTAATTTGAGATTTTCCTTTTGTCTTTGAGGCTTATCTTCTGGGTCCTGTTTCTCCTTCTTTCAGTTGTAGATGTGGGGAACTGACTGTTAGAAAGAGGTGTAAAGCAGTCCTATTTTCCATATTTCTGCCCTGGATATCCTCCTTGGAGAGAGTTTTTAGTCTCTTCCCTTTTCCTCAGACTTCTCCCCCTCCTCACAATCTTTTTTCTCTGGCATCTATAGAATGCAAAGAACATGAATTTTAGATTTAGCAAACATGAGTTTTAATTCGGCCTCTACCTCTGAATTAGTTTCCTTGGGCTGTGTAACAAATAACCACAAAGTGGGTGGCTTCAAACAACAGAAATTTGTTCTTTCACAGTTTTGGAGGTCAGCAGTTGTAAATTAAGGTATTGGCAGGGCTCTCCTCTCTTAGAGGCTTTGAGAGGGGATACGGTACCTTCCTTGCCTCTTCCATCTTCTGAGGGCTGTTGGCATTCCTTGGCTGTGACTGCATCTCTCACTGTTCTGCCTTCATGTCACCTTCTCCTCTGCATGTGTGGTATCCAATTTCCCTCTGCCACTCTCTTACATGGACAGCTGTGATTGTCCCACATTGAGGGCCCACCCTGATAAACTAGGATTATCTCCTCATCTCCAGATTTCTAATTTGACCACATCTTCTTTTTTTTTTTTTTTAGACAGAGTCACACTCTGTCACCCAGGCTGGAGTGCAGTGGCACAATCTTAGCTCACTGCAATCTCTGCCTCCTGGGTTCAAGCAATTCTCCTGCCTTAGCCCCCTGAGTAGCTGGAACTATAGGTGTGTGCCACCATACCCGACTAATTTTTGTATTTTTGGTAGAGACGGGGTTTCACCGTGTTAGCCAAACTGGTCTCAAACGCCTGACCTGAGTGATCCACCCACCTCAGCCTCTCAAAGTTCCAGGATTACAGGCGTGAGCCACCATGCCCGGCCTTGATCACATCTTCTGATGATGTTTTTCCAAATGAGAAAACATTCACAGGTTCTAGGATTAGAACCTGATATCTTTGGTGGACATCATTCAGTCCATTTCAACCTCTTATTATTACTGTGAGGTTAAGGAAGTGTATGTGCCTCGATTTTTTTTTCATCTATAAATTGGAACCAACAATGACCACTTTACAGTGTTGAGTTTTAAATGAGATAACATATATAAAGGGCTCAGCACATATTAGGTGCTCAATACATTTTAGTGGCCTATCCTGCCTTCTAGGCAGGGTTTTAGGTGTGTTATTCAGGATCAGGCTCTTTATCTTCCCTAAGTTTAGTTTTCTGAATCTTTGTCCTTGGGTATTAAAATATTTATCCCATAGTATCTTTGGGAATATCAAATGAGATAAAGAATACAAAAGTGCTTTGCTAACTGCAGACTACTATAAAATTGTAAGCTGTTGCTATCTCAACATTAATATTAGTTTATGTTAAAGTGTGGTCAAGTGTAAATCCCAGATATTCTTCCATTGAGCTGCTGCCTAGTCAACTCTCTTGCAGTCTATAGTTACTTAATTGATTTTTTTTGAAACCAAATGTAAGATTTTATATCCTATGAAATTTAATCTTGTTGGTCTTGGCCCAGCATCCCGTCTGTCAAGTTTACTTTGAGTTTGTATTCGAGAGTTATTTATGTTATTCCTTCAAGCTCCGGGGCTGTTGCTGGCAGGCGCACATTAGACTGTAATGCATTCAAAGAAGAGTCAGAGTTCTAAATTCCCCCCCATTACCACCCCCACCTCACCTCCTCCTCACCTCCTGACTTTGCTCAATTTTAGAAAGGCATAGAAACTCCCAATTTAATTTTATTTTGGGTTGAGTATACACATTAGAGGACTAACTGCTCCCACTTCACCAGAATTTTCTAAGACTTGATGGCTCTATGTAAAGGGCTTGAAATGAAAAAAAAGAAAGAAAGAAAGAAAAAAAGCCCACAGTGTATACATATCTAGGGACAAAGCAATCAGAAAATTGTCTTTCTCATTCCTAGTGGAAGACCAGAGGTATTTGTTAATTTTTTAAACAATTCACACACGCACACACACACGCGCACGTGCACACACACATACACACACACCCCTTTCATCAAATATTTGACACATCATAGGTCTATAATGTTTTAAAGTTCCTATTTGTTATAAAATTTGATTTAAATAGTGTTTGGGTCCCTTCATTCCTTTTAACATCCCCCCTCCAACGACCCCCCCCCCCCCCCCCCCCACGCCCACACACACACAGAACCCATTTAATGTATGTCTTCAGCAAGGATGAATTTATAGCTCCCATCACAACTCATCACATTTATATGGCAACAGAAACTGTAGTGCTTCAATCTGACCTGGGGGTCTGGAAGCATTACAGTTTATTAGGCAGAGCTTTTACGAGACCCTCATTTGCAGGGATGTTTCCATCAGAGCAATACCAAAATGTCCTCTGAACCAAGAAAATGGGAATAGCTGTGAGCTTGTCAATCTTTGTTCTTTCAAATGTAGCATTTCACAATTCTGTTATCTGCTGCAGAACCTTAGAGAGGCTCAAGTCTGATGAATATCTTTCAACTTCTATTAAGATCAAACGCAGCAGTCTGTACCTTGTCAACCATTATATACATGAAGAGCGATAGATCACCTTTGAAACCTTTGAGAATAAGTAAGATGGTGGCTAGATAAAGGTTATTGTGTGGCAGTTGAATATTTAATAGATTCTGCTGGCAATTTAAAATAATATCGCATTATATGTTCAACTTTTTCCCCCTCAGAAATGTAGACTGAGGCTGCGGAGATATTTCAGAGTTGTAATTACTGCACTTGAAATTGATGTGGATATGCATGCATATGAAAGGAAAATGAGAGATGTTTTTCCCTCAGAAGAGAACCATTTTTGCCCATCACTACATATCAGACTAAAGAAACAAGGATAGTTTCTTTAAACTTAATGTCATACCCTATTCCAGCTAGTAACACATTCATTTGAATTAAGTTTTAAAAATAAAACTCCAATCAGCAGTCACAGCCAAGGCAGTATTTCAATCAAAAGATTTTTTGAAAAGTGGTTGATTAAAAAATAAGTTCAGAAATATAAAGAAGTAGGATAGTTTTAAAAATCCCTGTGAGACTTAGAAATGATATTTTATAACTAAAGACAAGGAAAAAATTGAAATGTTCAAGTACTTCAAGGGTGCAAAATTCTAAAGACATTAATGATTATTATGGCTTTAATATTTAATTCCCCCTTGGACCAATATTATTCTCCCCCATAAATGATTATAATAAGAGAATGATCACTTCTGCAGATCATCTTGAGGCAGAGGAGATGTGACTTTTAGGGGACAGGGAGGAGGATAAATGAAAAGATTCCAACCCCCTCCCTAAAAAAAATATTCCTCACCAGTCCTTGAAATTTTAGCCTTTACGTTTATGTTTTTAAGTTGAGTTATTTTATCTCTCCAAAGCCTTATCAAAAATGGATCTACCTGGAAATGTTAACACTCATTGAGCAAGGGTTCTCAAACTTTAATATGCAGGAGAAGCACCTGGGGAGCTGGGTGGTGATAAAGATGCTTGGGTTTGGCCTCAGAGATTCTGATTTGGTGTTTGTGGAGTGGGGTTTAGGGATCTGCTTTTCTTTCTTTTTAAAAAATCATCTTTTTTTTTAGAGCAGTTTTAAGTTCACAGCAATTGATAAGAAGGTATGGAGACTGCCTATATACTGCCTGCCCAAACACATACATAGCCCCTTCCATTATCAACATCCCCCATCTGTACCTTTGTTACAACTGATGAACCTACATTGACACATCATTATCATCTGAAGTCCATAGTTTACTTTAGGATTCACTCTTAATGTTGTACATCCTATGGGCTTGAATAAATGTATGTGTATCCACCAGTACAGTATCATACGATACAGTTTCACTGCCCTTAAAATCCTCTGTTAACAAGTTTTCAGGTGAACTCCTGCCCTTGACCATGAACAGGCCACAGTCACAAGCAATTTTTTTTAAGTAAAGAAGTGGAGAAGTAGGGAGGGTATAGCAAGAAACAAGGCATAGGAGACAATGTGAGGAGCCTGGCTAGAGCAGTGGAGACTCAACTTAGGGCAAATAAGGAAATACTGGAGGATCCTGGAAAATAGTGACAAATTATTCCACCAATGTCTTTTTATAAAAGCTATGCAAATCACCCACAGACATGAAACTTGAGTCCACAAATTTATTAATTAAAAAGTTTCATCTGTATCCATATTACTTCCCCATTCCCCCCACCGAACCCTGCCAACACACACACACACACACACACACACACACACACACACACACCATTCATTCATTGCAGTTGTTTGGCACATTAGGTTCTAATTTTCCCTGCCCCTCTTAGGGTCACCTATGGGTGAGGCTGTTCTTAATGATCATGTCTACGTGATATTGAATATCCAGCTGAAAAATAGGGAAGAAAAAAATCAATAAAGCTGGTTACTTGAAATTATATGGACAATTCATTTTACTCCTTGTGTCCCCCAAAATTTATAGATTTCAACCTTTTTTTTTTACCACTGATTTTTGTTTAAACTTCATTATATTAACCTCAGGTAATAAATTACCCTAATATTGACAACCTAAGGGGATGTTTTCCCTTTTCCTGGTTGATTCCTTGAGAGTGAGAGTGATTGGGGGGAAAAAGGCATTTCTGAGCTCCTGATGTGGGTTCAACCACAGCATTTTTAGTTTTGCCTTCTTTACTCGAAATTCCATAATGTAAAGTGTGAAAACCCATCCAAATCATAGGGAATGGGAAAACTGCCCACTTTTCTTTCTAAAAGATTATAATTGCCAAAGCAATAAACTCTATTATAGACAATTCAGAAGTGAACAACAACAAAAAATGTCAGACATAGTAGAGATACTCCTGTTAGCCTTCTGGCATGTTTCTTTTTGTCTTTTTTGCTTGTTTCTATGCATGTATTATATATATTTTAATAACAACATAGCATAATGTCATACTGACAGTTTTAAAACTTGCTTTTCCCAGTTAACAATACTTCATGAGCATTTACCTATATCGATAAGTGTTGTATGCATGATTTGTAATGGCTACATTTATTTCCCAGGCTCTGGATATAGTACAATTTATTTAACCATTTTTCTTCTGCTAGCTATTTAGGTGGTATTTAGTTGGTGTATTTTCTTCATGTTGTAAATAATGCTCCAATGAACACGGTGGGACATAAATCTTTGTGTACATTTCTGATTATTCCTTAGGGCAAATTTCTAAAAGTGGAATTTCTGGAACAAATTTTATGCATGACTTTAATGCTTTAGAAATATATTGTCAAATTTCCCTCCAGAAATAATATAGTAATTTACACTCACACCAGCAGTGTGTGAGTGACTGTTTTCCTGGACCCTTACAGGAAATTGTTATTTTAAAACATCTTTGCCAATTTCTACTTTTAAATTTATGATGATTGTTATTAATGCCCTGAAAAGGTCTCTTTTTAACAAATCTATTGATTTCTAACACATATCACCATTGATAATCAAATATAAAATATCAAATATAATTGACTCCTGGTTTACCCACTGGATCAGTGGTTGACAGACTTTTTCTGGAAAGGACCAGATAATAAATATTTTATTCTTTGTGGGCCATATGGTTTCTGTTTCAACTACCCAACTCAGATGCTGCAGTGCAAAAGCAGCCACAGGTAATACAAAAATCAATGAGCATGGCTGTGGTCCAATAAAACTTTATTTACCAAACAGGCAGAGGGTCAGATTTTGCACGTGGGCCATAGTTTGCTGGCCCCTGCTTTAGGCATAATGAAAACTTGTTATGTGTTAGCTGCTGTCCTAGATACTAGAGCATAGAATCTAGTACAGAAAAGAATCTGGTGAGCAGAAATGATAAGGAGTGTGACAAATATTATGATAAACAGATGTCCAGGTGCTAAGGGTATCAGAGAACAGGAAAGAGTCAGGCCTTGAACGTGAAGTAGATGTTAGCCAAATGAAGCTAGGAAGGTTTGGAATGTAGGGGCATAGAGTGGCATGCAGGACATCCAAGGAAGAGAAAATAGCAAGCATGTGCCACGGCCCAAAAGTATAAGAACAAATTCCACAACCTATACCTAGTATCCTACACATGAGTAGAGATCAGGTAGTGTTCATTAGAGTTCTCTAGAGAAACCAAAGCAATAGGAAATTTTACATATATGTATGTGTGTGTGTATATATATATATATTACTGTTAGTATATCTCTATATCTATCTAAATATTTATTATGAGGAATTGGCTCATGCAATTATGGGGGCTGGGAAGTCCCATGATCTGTCATCTGGAAACTGGAGATCTAGATAAGCCAGTGGTGTAGTTCTAGTCCAAGTCTGAAGGCTTACAACCAAGGGCACCAGTGGTGTAAGTACCAGTCTGAGAGCAGGAGAAGACCAGTGTCCCAATTCGGCAGTCAGGAAGAGAGAGCAAATTCTCCCTTACTCCACCCTTTTGTTCTATTCAATCTCTCAGCAGATTAAATGATGCCCAATGCCCACTTGCAATGCAGAGGGTAATCTTTACTCAGTTTACTAAAAAATACCCTCAAAGATATGGCTAGAAATAATTTTTAACCAAATATCTGAGCATCCTGTGACCCAATCAAGTTGACTTGTAAATTACCCATCACAAATAGAAAATCAGTGGAAGACAAAGCTGAAGAGGTGAGAGGATCAGACTGTGCAGGGCTCCATAGCCATACCAAGGAGTTTGCGTATACCTTGAAGGTGTTGGAGGCCCATGGGTGGATTATAAGCTAAGAAATAACATTACCAGATTTCAGTTAAAAAATATCCTTTAGCTGGGAGGAAAGTGCAGGTCTGCAAACAGAAACTTCTAGTCCTGCTCAACCCCAGTGGCCAAGTATTAACTCCACTAAGCCTCAATGCTCTTCTCAAGGCTCTCTCAAGCTACAGGGCAAGTGTATATCCATGAACAACTGTGGAGCATAGCCTCTGGCTCTGCTCATCCTGAGTGGTTCCACAGCAACCCCAGAGACCTTGCCCAACCTTGGAACTTAGGATGCAGCCTTGTCCAACTATAGATTACAAACAGTGATGTCATCCAGCCAGGGATGACAGCCTGCAACCCAGGCTGATCAGAGGCAATTGTAGAGTCCAGTCAGCAGTCCTGCCTTATCAGAATCCGGCCATTGGTCTCACCAGACTGTAGAGCACATCCAGTAGTTCTGCTCAACTTCAGAACACAGGCAGTGGTTCATTCCAACTAGAGAACTCAACAGCAAGGTCTGCCTGACTGGAGTTGCATCCGATCCCAGGCTAGAATAAATAGTGAAGGTCTATCACCACTGAAGACACCTGGAGGGTGGAAGAGGTGGCCATGTCCTCAAATGTGCAGATACCAATGCAAGGGCACAAGGATGTTGAAGAACCAGGGAAATATTACACCATCAAAAGAAACTAATAAAGCTCCAATAATGAATCTCAAAGAAATGGAGATCTACTAAATGATTGACAAACAATTCAGAATAATCTTCTGAATTCTTTGGGAAACTATAAGAAAATACAAATAGAAATGAAATGAAATTTGGAAACCATTCATGAGCAAAATGAGAAGTTTGATCCCCTACCCAAAAAACAAAGACAGTAAAAACAAACAAAAAACAAACAGAAATCCTAGAGATTTGTTGAAGAGAATGAAACTTTGCATAATAGGAATTCCAGAAAGAAAAGACAGAGAAAAGGCCCCAAAAGAATATTTTATAAAGTAATGGCTGAAAATTCCCAAATTTAAGGACAGATGACAAAATCCAAGCACAGGAAGCTCAGAAGCCTCCAATAAATTTCAATCCATAAAAGAGTTCACCAAGATACATCATTTCAAACTATCAAAAATCAAACACCATAAAAGAATTCTGAAAACAGAAAGAAATAAGAAACATATAATATTGAAGGCAGTCCCAGTATGGCTGTCAGCAGATTTCTCAGCAGAAACCTTGCAAGCCAGTAGAGAGTGGGATGACATATTCATAGTGGTAAAGTTAAAATAAACTGCCAAGCAAGAATGCTTTACCTGGAAAAGATATCCTTCAGAAATGAGGGAGAAATAAAAACTTTCCTGATAAACAAAAGCTAAGAGAGTTAATCACCACTAGGCCTGCCTTATCAGAGTTGCTATAGATAATTCTTTAAGTTGAAATAAAAGACTGTTAATAAAATAAAACAGGTAAAAGTAAAAAACTCAATGGTATAAGTAATATATAATCATCTAGAATATCCTAATACTGTAAGGGTGGAGTATAGACCAATTTAATTTCTACTTTAAGGGTTAAAGACAAAACTATTTTAAAAAAAACCATAACTAAAATAAATTGTTAAGGCACAAATAACATAAAGACATAAATTTTGACATCAATATTATAAAAGGTGGAGGGGAGGGAATAAAAGTGTAGAGTTCTTACATACAATGAAAGGTTAAGTTGTTATCAGCTTAAAATAGCCTGTTACAAGGGGTTTTATGTAAGCCTCATGATAATTACAAAGAAAACATACATAGTAGTTACAAAAATATAAAAAGAAAGAATTCAAAGCATACTATCTCAGAAAACCATTAAACCACAAAGAAAAACAGCAAGTGAGGAAGAAACAATCTACAAACAACCAGAAAACAAATTACAAGATAGTAGTAGCAAGTCCTTATTTATATTTATCAGTAGTTACCCTGAATGTAAATCGATTAAATTCTCCAGTCAAAAGACATAGCGTTACTGAATAGATTAAAAACAAACAAACAAACTACATGCTTCCAATGAAGAGACTCACTTTACTAGTAAGGACACACATAAACTGAAAGTGAAGGGATGGGAAAGATATTTCACACAAATAGAAGTCAAAAGAGAGCAGAGGAAGCTATATTTATATAAGTCAAAAAACTTAAAAAGAGACAACAAAACTCATTATATAATGATAAAGGGGTCAATTCATCAAGAGGACATAACAATTGTAAATATGTATGCACCCAATATCAGAGCACCAAAATATATAAAGCATTTACGATATTATCTGAAGGGAGAGATAGAATATAATACCATAATAATAGGGGAACTTAATACCCCACTTTCAATAATGGAAAGATCATCTAGACAGAAAATCAATAAGAAAACACTGGACTTGAATTACACTGTAGACTAAATGAATCTAACAGACCTGTACAGAACATTTCATCCAACAGCAACAGAATACATGTTTTTCTCAAGCAAACATGGATCATTCTCCAGGACAGACCTTATGTTAGGCTATAAAATGAGTCTTACCAAATGTAAGAAGATGGAAATCATATCAATAACTTTTTTCTATCCCAATGGCATGAAACTAGAAATAAATAACAGGAGAAATCTTGGAAAATACACAAATATGTGAAAAGTAAAAAGCATTCTCCTAAACAACGAATTTGTCATGTAAGAAATCTAAAATAAAATTTTAAAAATGCCTAAAGACAAATAAAAATGGAAATACAATACAGCAAAACTTATGGGATGCAGCAAAGGAAGTCTTAAGAGGGAAATTTATAGCAATAAACACCAATATCAAAAAGAAGAAAGATCACAAATAAATAGTCTAATGTTATGCCTCAAGGAATTAGAAAAAGAAGAACAAACTAAGCACAAAATTAGCTGATGGAAATACATAACAAAGATCAGAGCAGAAATGAATAAAATAGAGACTAGAAAAACAAGTTGTGTGTGTGTGTGTGTGTGTGTGTGTGTGTTTGTGTGTGTGTGTGTGTTTTTTTTTTTTTTTTTTTAGATGGAGTTTTGCTCTTGTTGCTGGAGTGCAATGGCAAGATCTTGGCTCACCACAACCTCCGCCCCCCACCCAGGTTCAAGTGATTCTCCTGCCTCAGCCTCCCAACTAGCTGGGATTACAAGCATGTACCACCACGCCTGGCTAATTTTGTATTTTTAGTAGAGATGGGGTTTCTCCATGTTGGTCAGGCTGGTCTCAAACTCCCAACCTCAGGTGTTGCGCCTGTCTTGGCCTCCCAAAGTGCTGAGATTACAGACATGAGACACCGCACCTGGCCAAGAGTTCATGTTTTGAAAAGATAAATAAAATTGACAAACCCCTTAGCTAGACTAGGAAATAAAGAGAACACTCACACAAATAAAATCAGAAATGAAAGAAGAGACATTATTACAGATTCCAGGGAAATACAAAGGATTATAAGAAGTTACTATGCCAAAAAATTGCATAACCTAGAAGAAATGAATACATTCCTAGACACAAACAATGTACTAAGAGTGAATCATGAAAAAATAGAGAACCTGAACAGACCAATAATGAGTATTGTTTGACAGAACAATAATGAGTGAGAAGACTGAATCAATAATAAAAAGTTTCCATCAAAGAAAAGCCCAGGACCAGATGGTTGAATTCTATCAAACATTTAAAGAACTAATACTAATCCTTCTCAAATTCTTTTGCAAAATTGAAGTGAATGGAATACTTCTCATTTTACAAGGCTAGCATTACCCTTATATCAAGGCCAGACAGGGACACTACAAGAAAGAAAAGCTACAGGCCAATATCCCTGATGAACATAAATGCAAAAATACTCAACACGATATTAGCAAACTGAATTCAACAATTCATGTTAAAAGAATCAGTCACCATGGTCAAGTGAGATTTATCCTTTGGATATGAGGATGACTTAACATATGCAAATCAATCAGTGTGATGCATCACATTAACAAAATGAAGAATAAAAATCATGTAATCATTTCAATAGATGCAGAAAACGCATTTGAAAAAATTCAACATCCTTTCATGATTAAAAAAAAAAAACTCATAATGAATTAGGTACAGAGGGAATGTACCTCAACAAAAATAAAGGCCATATGTAACAAACCTATAGCTAACATCATACTCAACAGTGATAGGTCGAAAGTTTTCCTCTAAGATCAGAGATAAGACAAGCATGCCCACTCTCATAATTTCTTTTCAGTGTAGTACTGGATATCCTAGCCAGAGCAACTAGGCAAGAGAAAGAAATAAAAGACATTCTAATAGAAAGAGAATAAGCAACATTTTATCTCTGTTTGCTGATGACATGATCTTATGTATGGAAAACCCTAAAAGCTCCACTAAAAAACTGTTAGAACTGATAAAGGAATTCAGTAAAACTGCAGAATACTAAATCATTATACAAAAATCAGTAGCATTTCTATACATTAACAACAAACCACCTGAAAAGGAAATTAATCCTGTTTACAATAGCCAAAACAGTAACAAAAATACTTAGGAGTGGAAAATTTAAGCAAGGAAGTGAATAATCTGTATACTGGCTGGGCGTGGTGGCTTACGCCTGTAATCCCAGTACTTTGGGTGGCTAAGTTGGGCGGATCACAAGGTCAGGAGATAGAGACCATCCTGGTTAACACGGTGAAACCCCATCTCTACTAAAAATACAAAAAATTAGCCGGGCATGGTGGTGGGCACCTGTAGTCCCAGCTACTCGGGAGGCTGAGGCAGGAGAATGGCGTGAACCCGGGAGGCAGAGCTTGCAGTGAGCCGAGATCGCGCCACTGCACTCCAG
>NW_016814955.1:478966-483605 GCF_001698545.2 Rhinopithecus bieti | reverse complement strand
AAAAAAAAAAAAAAAAAAAAAAAAATCTGTATACTGTAAACTATAAAACACTGCTGAAAGAAATCGAATAAAACACAAATAAATGGAAAGACATCCTGTGTTCATGGACTGAAAGAATCAATATTGTTAAAATGTCTATATTACCCAAAGCAATCTACAAGTTTAATGCAACCCCTATCAAAACTCCAATATCATTTTCACAAAATAGAAAAGACAGTCATTAAATTCTTATGGAGCTACAAAAGGCCCCAAATATCTAAAGCAATCTTGAGTAAAAAGAACAAAACTGGGCACATCACACTCCCTGATTTCAAGATATATTATAAGGTTATTTTAACCAAACGGCTGGCATAATACCACGTATCAACCAGTAGAACAGTGTACAAAGCCTAAAAATAAGTCCACATATTTACAGTCAATTGATCTTCCACAAAGGTGCCAAGAACACATAATGGGAAAGGACAGCTTCTTCTATAAATGGTCGTAGGAGAAGTGGATATCCACATCCAGAAGAATGAAATTGGATCCTTATTTCATATCATATATGAAAATCAACTCACAGTGAATGAAAGACCTAAATATAAGACCTGAAGCTGTAAAGCTACTAGAAGGAAGCATAGGGGGAAAGCTCTACAACATTGATCTGAGCAGTAATTTTTTATATATGATTCTGAAAGCACAGGCAATAAAAGCAAAAGTAGATAAATGGACTATTAAACTAAAAAGCTTCTGCACAGCAAAGGAAACAACTAGCAAAATAAAGAAACAGCCCACAGAGTGGGAGAAAATATTTGCAAACTATACATCTGATAAAGAGTTAATATCCAAAATATATAAGAAACTCAAACAACTCAATAGCAAGAAAACAAATAACCTGATGAAAAAGTGGGCACATATTCCTATACATGAACAACAGTCAAGCTGCGATCCAAATCAGGAACATACTCCTATTCACAGTTGCCACAAAAAGAATAAAATACCTAGTAATACAGCTTACCAGGGAGGTGAAAGATCACTACAAAGAGAACTACAAAACACTTCTCAAAGATATCAGAGATGACACAAACAAAAGAAAAACGCAAATCAAAACCACAATGAGATACCATTCCATGCTCATGGATAGGAAGAATCAATATCATTAAAATGGCCATGTTGCCTAAAGCAATTTACAGATTCAATGCTATTCCTATTAAACTACCATTAAGATTCTTCACAGAACTAGAAAAAACTATTTTAAAATCCATATAGATTTGAAAAAATGCAAAAGGCAATCCTAAGGAAAAAGAACAATGCTGGAGGCATGATACTACCCAACTTCAAACTATACTACAGGGCTACAGTAACCAAAACAGCATGGTTTTGGTACAAAAACAGACACATAGACTAGTGGAACAGAATAGAGAACCCAGAAATAAGGCTGCACACTTACAACTATCTGATTTTTGACAATCATAACAAAAACAAGCAATGAGGAAAAAGTTCCCTGTTTAATAAATGGTGCTGGGATAACTGGCTAGCCATATGCAGAAGATTGAAACTGGGCCCCTTTCTTAAACTATATACAAAAATTAACTCAAGATCAATTAAAGACTTAAATATAAAACCTAAAGCTATAAAAATCCTGGAAGACAACCTAGGCAATACCATTTAGAACATAGGCATGGGCAGAGATTTAATGATGAAGACTCCAAAAGCAATTGCGACAAAAGCAAAAATTGACAAATGGATCTAATTAGACAAGAATTTCTGCACAGCAAAATCAACTGTCAACAGAGTAAACAGACAACTTACAGAATGGGAGAAAATTTCTGCAAACTATGCATCTGACAAAGGTCTAATATCCAGCACCTCTAAGGTACTTAGCAAATTTACATGAAAAAAAAAAAAAACCCATAAAAAAGTGGGCAAGGGACATGAACAGACACTTCTTAAAAGAAGACATACATGTGGGGCCAACAATCATATAAAATAAGCTCAACATCACTGATCATTAGAGAAACGCAAATCAAAACCACAATGAGATACCATCTCACACCAGTCAGAATGGCTATGACTAAAAGTCGAAAATAACAGATGCTGGCAAGGTTGTGGAGAAAAAGGAACGCTTATATACTGTTGGTGGGAGTATAAATTAGTTCAATCGTTGTGGAAGACAACGTGACAATTCCTCAAAGACCTACAAATAGAAATACCATTTGATCCAAGAATCCCATTACCAGGTATATACCCAAAGGAATATAAATCATTCTTTTATAAAGACACATGCATGTGTATGTTCACTGCAGCACTATTCACAATAACAAAGAATGGAATCAACCTAAATGCCCATCAATGGCAGACTAGATAAAGAAAATGTGGTACATATATACCATGGAATACTAGGCAGCCATATAAAAGAATGAGATCATGTCCTTTACAGGGACATGGATGAAGCTGGAGAACATTATCCTTAGCAGATTAATTCAGGAACAGAAAACCAAATACTGCATGTTCTCATTTGTAAGTGGGGGCTAAATGATGAGAACACATGGACACACAGAGGGGAACAACACATACTGGGGCCTATCAGAGGGTGGAGGCTTGGAGGGATGAGGATCAGGAAAAATAGCTAATGGATCCTAGGCTTAATACCTGGGTGATGAAATAATCCATACAACAACCCCCCATGACACAAGTTTACCTATGTAACAAGCCTATACATGCACACCTGAACTTAAAAGTTAATTTTTTTTTCAAAGGGGAAAAAAGTGGGTAAAGGACCTGAACAGACATTTCTCAAAAGAAGACATAAAAATAGGTACATGAAAAAATGCTCAGCATCACTAATCAGCAGGGAAATGCATATTAAAATTGCAATGAGATATCGCCTTACACGTGTTAGAACGGCTGTTATCAGAAAGATGAAAGATAACAAGTATTGGTGAGTCTGCAGAGCAAAGAGAACCCTTGTACATTGTTGCTGGGTATGTAACAACCCTTGTACATTGTTGTTGGGTATGTGATAGTACAGCTATTATAGAAAACAGTATGGAGGTTCCTTACAAAAGCCAAAAATAGAACTATATGATCCAGCAATCTCATATTTGAGTATATATCCAAAGGAAATGAAATCAATATGGTGCAGGGATATCTGCACTCCCATGTTCATTGTAGCATTATTTACAATAGCCAAGATATGGAATCAACCTAAGCACCCATCAATGGATCTACAGCTGAAGAAAATGTGGTGTATATACACAATGAGATACTATTCAGCCTTTCAAAAAAGAAAATTCTCTCATTTGTGACCATATAGATGAACTTGGAGGACATTATGGGAAGTGAAATAAGCCAGGCACAGAAAGACAAATGATCTTACTTATATGTGGAAACTTAAAAAGTCTAACTCCTGGACATAGCATAAAATGATGGTTACCAAAGGCTGGGGGGAAGGGGGAGAAAATGGGAAGTTGTTAGTTAGTCAAAGGGTACAAAGTTTCAGTTAGTAGGAATAAGTTTTGAGATCTATTGCATGGCAGGGTGACTGGAGTCAATAATAATGTATTATATATTTCAAAGTAACTAAGAGTAAATTAAAAAATGACTCAGCACAAAAAATGATAAGCGAGGTGATGGATATATTAATTAACTGGGTTTAATTATTCCAGTTTGTGTATAAATATGAAAATATCACATTGTGCCTCACAAATGTATAAAATTATGAATTTTCAATGAAAATATTCATTTTAAAATCCTTCAGTGATTGTATTAAAGTCATAAAAGAGATTATAAACATTTCCTATTAACATTAGGAAAAGCTAGATGAATGGCTTATTGGAACTCTGTACTGATTCTGCAACTTCTCTGTAAGTCTAAAATTATTTCAAAATTGAAAGTTAAAAATATCCTTTTGGCAGCAGTGTGGAGGATGAAGTAGAGAAGTAGGCTGGAGGGGGGTATTGTGGTAATCCGAGGTGAGGAAGGTCTGAAATCAGACCACAGCAGAAGGCCTGGAGGAGACAAGAGGGTGGATGAGAGAAATTTAGGAGTGAGGAGAGTCAGGATTCAGTGACTGGATGAGGTTGGAGATGGAGCCATTACAGGGACAAGCTTGCATGAAGTGATAATATTCTTCCTTTAGCAGGAGAAAGAAATTTAACTTTGAATCAGATGTGAGATAAGACCAAATGTTAGAGGGTGTTTGAAGAAATTGAATGACTCCCTTCTAGCTGAGTAAGATTTTCAAGTGAAGTGTAACTCAGTGTCCAACCCTCTACCAAAAGAGAATACACAGCAGGACGGCTACTTTCAAGACCAGAGGAGGTGGCCAGGGCTTTTTATGTGAGCACCATGAATTTGTGTCTGAAGTAGGAATAGTGTGAGAGGAGTCACTAGACTCTACAGGAACTCGCAAATTTTCAGGCCTGTGATGTTTCAGGGAAACCTGAATGCTTCTTTGAAAATGATTGAATTTATACAGTAGCCTTAAGAAAGATTCATGAAGCGAGTGTTGTGTTAAACTCTAGTCTCAGAGTGTTAGTTCTAAATGATTCCCAGCCTTGGGTAAAATCTCTTAATGGTTTTTTTCCTTTTTCTTTTTTCTTTTTTTCAGTTGTTGTTATTTTCTGTTTTACTTTTTTTTTTTATTATTATACTTTAA
>NW_016814955.1:474734-478465 GCF_001698545.2 Rhinopithecus bieti | reverse complement strand
GTGAGCTCCACCCAGTTCGAGCTTCCCAGCGGCTTTGTTTACCTACTTAAGCCTCAGCAATGGCAGGCGCCCCTCCCCCAGCCTCGCTGCTGCCTTGCAGTTAGATTGCAGACTGCTGTGTTAGGAATGAGGGAGGCTCCGTGGGCGTGGGACCCTCCTGACCAGGTGTAGGATATATTCTCCTGGTGTGCCCGTTTGCTTAAAGCGCAGTATTGGGGTGGGAGTTACCCGATTTTCCAGGTGTTGTGTGTCTCAGTTCCCCTGGCTAGGAAAAGGGATTCCCTTCCCCCTTGCGCTTCCCAGGTGAGGCGATGCCTAGCCCTGCTTCAGCTCTTGCTGGTCAGGCTGCAGCAACTGACTAGCACCGATTGTCCGGCACTCCCTAGTGAGATGACCCCAGTACCTCAGTTGAAAATGCAGAAATCACCTGTCTTCTGTGTCGCTCGCACTAGGAGTTGGAGACTGGAGCTGTTCCTATTCGGCCATCTTGCTCAATGGTTTTTTTCTTTATCATTTGATCAACTGCTGTGACCTAAATCTATCAGCTAGATTGAATTAGAGGTTTACTCTTCCTGAAGGAAGACAGGTGGAAATATGCCTTACAAAGCCATTTCTCAGGGATCATTTATTTTCTCATTTAATTCATGACTGGCTATTTGATGGTAAGCTAATTGGCTGCATGTGAAATATTTAGATGTTTTGTTTCATATGATATCCCAAACTGGTTTATCTTACAGGCTGAATTTACTGAATTAATCAATTATGTGACTGTCATCCAGTTATTTTTCTGTCAACCATTCCAAAAGTGTGAACATTTTCAATAACACTAAGAATTACTTTAAAAGTTTGATGTAGTTTGTCTTGTAAAGGGTGCTTCAAAGGAGATAAGAATCTACATATATATTAAAAATGTAAATCCTGTATTTCACATTATATTATTGGGTGCATTTTTCTAATGATTTAAGAGATTAGATGAAAACTACTTCGGAAGCTATTGTTTCCCAAATCTTAGGCTTGGTAATAAGAGAAGAGGGAAACACAGTCAATTAAGAATGCTTTCTAGCCAGGAACAGTGTGTCATGCCTGTAATCCCAGCGCTTTGGGAGGCCGAAGCAGGTGGATCACCAGGTCAGGAGTTCAAGACCAGCCTGGCCAAGATGGTGAAACCCCATCTCTACTGAAAATACAAAAATTAGCTGGGTGCGGTAGCAGGTGCCTGTAATCCCAGCTACTCGGGAAGCTGAGGCAGGAGAATCGCTTGTACCCAGGGGGCAGAGGTTAGAGTGAGCTGGGTGAGACCCCGTCTCAAAAAAAAAAAAAAAAAAAAAGCTTTCTGTGTGCATAAGACTGTAGATGTCATGAAGAGAGTAAGATAAAAGAGAAGAAAGAAAAAAATCAAAATGAAAGAAAGCATTGTCCTAGCCCTCCAGGAATTATAAACAATAAAATGAAAGCATAGTTATCTATCTTATCTGTCTATATAGAAAGAGAAAAATAGAACGGTGATTTCAAGATCAAGGGAAATACAAATTGAACATTTTGAAAGTATGCATTTAAGTGCTAAATAGGAGCTGGGTGTGATGGCTCACACCTGTAATCCCAGCACTTTGTGAGGCCAAGGTGGGCAGATCACTTGAGGACAGCAATTCGAGACAAGCCTGGTCAACATGGTGGAACCCCATTCCTACTAAAAAAAAAAAAAAAAAAATTAGCCAGTCATGGTGGCAGGCACCTGTAATCCCAGCTACTCAGGAGGCTGTGGCAGGAGAATTGCATGAACCCAGGAGGCAGAGTTTTCAGTGAGCCAAGATTGCTCTACTGCACTCCAGCCTGGGTGACAGAGCGAGGCTCCATCTCAAAAAAAAGTGCTAAACAGGAACATATTTATAAACACCCACAATGATAATGCCTTTTTGTTTTCTAAGGTACAAAGAAGATGATAAAATGTAGTCACGAAAAGTCAGATGAAAACACAAGCCTCCAGGAAAGTTGCAGCCAACAAATTTCACAATCTTGTTCCAGGAATGCCTGACCCAGGTAATAACTTTGATTCACAACTAAGCCATTAGAAGAAGGAGCTATGGAAATTATTCTAATGGACAATATAGTTGTTTGAATTTTTATATCAGAAATGTCTGAATCTCCATCTCCCTAAGGGAGACACTTTGGAGCCAGTCAAACTGACAATTGTAGTACTGAAACCTGTGTTGTCCTGCCACTAAACTGTAAAATGCAAGATGTTTGGAAGACTAACACATAAACTGGCCCAAACTGGTCAGGATGATTGTTTTCCTATCTTTTCTCACCATGTTGTAGTCTATCAAAAAGAGCTGTTGTCTGCTTCTGGATAGAAAAAAAGAAGTTTTTTGACAGGCCATCACAAAACAACTATTTTAAAATGAGCAGTAGATTTTAATCTTAGTAGACTAAGGGTGGCTTTTGTCACACACTTTTGACTACCTAAATTGAAGGCTTTCAAAAGGAAAATATTCAAAAGAACCCCCAGTGAGTCAGCAAAGACTTTGAAAAGATTGTGTATATTTTCTAAAGCATATTTTAAAAAAATCATGTACAGGGGGAAGTGTAGAACATGTACCCACAAGAGCTAAATTTAAAAAGTGTGCGTACAGTGAACACATGCGTAGCATATGGATGCGACTGACGGAAGAGGGCCTGGCCTCCATTCAAGACACCACTCACAGCAGATGCACCGTCATAAATTTGAGCTACACAGCCACATCCTCGCTGGTCAGGTTCCAGTCAGTTGTCTTTGAATCCAGTATGGTTAATGCACCCTCAAACTCCAGCTTTCGTTTTGGTAGGATGGAAGAGAAATTCCTATGTGAAAAAGCCAAATTACACATATCCCAGACTGATAAATAGTCATTCATTCCTTACCTCTTGTGAGACTTTGGCAAGTAAAATCCCTGGCAAATTTTCATTTCAGCTTTTTAGCCTAACAGATCTTGCCTATTGTCTGTCATCTGATTCCAACACACATCAAGGATGGACAGTCAGACTTGATAGGATTACCACATTTTCTAGTATTAAATCATATTTCTCAAATTAAAAGGCTCTGAATATAACAAGTAGTAAGAAAACCTCTCCTACTTTTCCTTTTATGGTCTCCGCCACCCCCCAAAAAAGTATACATTCATTTATTTGCTGGTGGGGTTCTTGGGTGTTCACTTAAAATGGTGACACAGGTGCTGAAACATTTTTAACATATTTGTGAAATATGTAAGTATTTTATAATTCAAATCAAATATTTGAATTTTCTCTCTATGGACCTAAAGATGAAGTAGTTTATTACAGTTTTCTGCAGATTCATGCAATAACTGACGACTTTGATGATGAAAGGTGCAGTGTTCAACCAGACCAGCAACTGGTGAAAAGTACCATCTCCACAAATCAAATAGATGGTCATCTTTGGTCCTCACTGGATGCGCACAGCAGATGTTGGTAAGGAGGGGCCTGCTTTGCACAATCCTTTGGACAAATAATTTGATAACTTTGGCAGAATGGAATCTACTAATTTGATTCTTAGAATTCTAGGTGGTGGAACAGTAGCAGATGCCTCACAAAATATTAGCATCCATGTTTAACTGCTCCTCATCACATCCTCTTCACTCCTCTTTGGGGAGCTTCATTTTAAATTAGATGCAGCTGCAGAGTGAAAGATTTCTTTCATGTTCCTATTTAGTATGAAAACAATAGCAAAATAAACATTC
>NW_016814955.1:462490-474455 GCF_001698545.2 Rhinopithecus bieti | reverse complement strand
TTTTTTTTTTTTATGGGAGAGGGAAGGTTTGATCAGGGTGCTGTTTTAAAGACCATCTAACAGAAATTCCATGGAGAACTATTCATTTTTCACATTCCTCCAGCAAAATTCACTAAACGTGCCTGAGGTGCTCATTTCAAAAACTGCATATAAGCAGGTTATTTTCTCTTGTTCTGACAAGTTTCAATCACATATTTATTTCATTTGATTCATTTTAGTGAAGTGGACATTAATCCTACTTTAATTTCATTGCTCAAGGAATTAATGTGTCATTTGTTGGTTACCAGGTTTCAAAAGAGAAGGGAAAACACTTGTAAAAAATGGAAGTTTCATCTCTGGCCTGCATTACAGCTTCTGGCATATTTTTAGATGCCAACAAGTAATGTCAAAGAAACAGCTGTTACAATGATCCTGCTTAACAGCCATAAAGGAATGAAGATTTCCACAGAGAGCTTTGTGAGTATACCTGGCATGTGTATCATTGTTTGAGTTACTTCCAGTTGATAATCAGAGAAGTTTAATTCTCCTTTCTCTCTTTCTCATTCTCCTCTTGCCCTGAGTTTTCTTTTCTTTTGTCATGGCCTTGCAAGTTGCAAAGAATTGCTGTTTTTCAGCTCCCTACAGTGAAGTAGTGGGAAATAGGAAGTCTACTCTCTTTGTGTCATTTGGGATAGCTCTTTCTGGAGTTTGTTTCTTGAGTTACATTTGCCTATAGATTCAAAGTGATCTAAAGGGCAAACCGGGAAGGGAAAGCCTAGAATAGCCTCTTTGTCTGAGGCCTTTCAAATCTCTGCAGTCATTAATACTTTATCGACTACCTGTGGAATAAGAAATGTCTGGGTTGGCTGCTTCTAGCAAAAAAAGTTTCTTTTCCCTTCAGATCAGTCTCCACAGAGCTGCCATTTCCTGCTGACTGAGAGACAAGATGGAGTGCCAGATTGTCATTTAGTTTAACTCCATGGAAATGAGGCAAGGGAATCTGACCATGACTAAACCTTTGCGTCCAGCAAAAGAACACAGGGTAATCAAGGAAACCTTCTGCTGGCCCTCGGAAGACAGACTGTTGGTAAGTTTAGGCTTAAACGTGTTAGGCTGGCAGAGGGGGAGTCCCGAGGAACACAGAGGTGACAAAAACTCTTAGCATTCATTTATTCAGACCTTTCATTAAGCCAGAATCGAAGCACTTCCTTTAAGAAGGCTGCCCTAAAGATATGGCTGACTTTTATGACCAAGAAAAGGTAAACAGAAAAACAGACCCACCAGCCAGCAGAGGAATGACTAACCACAATGCTCAGGAGGTCTAGCACAGCTCAACTATTCCAGCTGTTTTCCTGACTTCTGTGTGTGTACATACATATACATGTACACACACACACACACACACCTTTGTCAACCTTAGTTTTGCAAGTCTCTTGTTCAATTGCTTGTGTAGGACTTAGAGGAAAGAGAAATGAGCATCAAAATAAGCTTCTTTCTTTCTCTCTTTCTCTCCAGTTCTTAATTCTTAAATTGCCTAGTTTAAATGAAACAATTTTAAAAGACAGACTTACTTACAGCAATAATAGCAACTTAAAAACATTTGTAAAGTATCTTTTAAAATTCATTATAAAAGCATATTTTACATGTAAATTTTGCAGATAGATTTTAAAAATTTCCGGGGTCCCCAAAACATTTTTGTCTTCTCACATTTGCTTGTAATATGTGTAACAGCAATGTGGACCTAGCCGTTACATGCACCTAGACCTAAAAGTGTATAATGTGGTTCAAGTTTTGTGGGTTGAAATTTAAATTTCCAGAAATTATCTTGCTCACAGTCCAATTTTCTGTTAGGCACCAAGTTAATTTCTTGCAGGTCTCAGGTTTGTGGATTCATGCTGATTTGTCAGGCTGCTGGTGTCGTATTGATTAAGTAGTTATATTCTTAAGGACTTTTCAACTAATAGCAAATTTATATTTATTAGTTAGCTGGACAGAATGGGAATACTCAGCATGTTGCCCAAGTTTCAGTTTAGCACTTCATTTTGCAAACTCTTTTACACTGCTATTTTTGCAAATTATTTCTCACAACAGTCCTGTGAGATAGGCTAACGATGTTGTCCGGAAGCTGTCTAGGTTTTAGAAAGGGTACATGATGTGTCCTGAGACAGCAGCAGAGCCAAGATTAGAATTCGCAGTTCCTGGGGCTCAGGCAGCCACGCCTTGCCACCCATTCAGTATGTCCACCCCCTTCTTTTAATTATATTAAGTTTCGGTGCCACTGCAGAATAACAGATTAAGATAAAATAACACCGTTCAAATGGAAATGGAGTCCATGTCTGTAAAGGCAGAGTGTGGTGTTCAGCGGCCTGAGTGGTGCCTCTTGAGGGCCTGAATGCTCCCTTTCCTCTGGAGCCCCCTAAAGAAATGGCTCCCTGACAAGCTCTTTCTAGTTCTCTTCTGAGTCATGCTGTTTGAACTGAAAGATTATTTAGTTCAATTCCTTGTTTTGCAGACACAGAAAGTCAGGTCTGGAGAGATTGAGTTTTGCCCAAAGTCTCAATGTAAAATTGGGTTATTGTCATGGGAAGAACCCAAATCTCCAGATGCTGCCTTCAGCACTGTTCCCTGAACTACCCTATTTCTCAAGACTGGCTCCTGAACCACTTTCCATGGAGTTAGAAAGTGAATAGAGGTATCAGTCAATGTCCATACAGCATGAATTTGGGGGCCTTTCTGATTTAAAGGAAGCCTAGAGCTTGACATAGCTTATAGACAGAAGATTAGATTAAAGTAAAAGAACTGATAATATTTTATATTTCACCAAGTAATATTGAGAGGTGACAGCGTGCCGGCAGGCCTCGCATCCCTTGCTCGCTCTGGGCGCCTCCTCAGCCTGGGCGCCCACTCTGGCCAGGCTTGAGGAGCCCTTCAGCCCGCCGCTGCACTGTGGGAGCCCCTCTCTGAACTGGCAGAGGCGGGAGCCGGCTCCCTTTGTTTGCCGGGAGGTGTGGAGGGAGAGGCATGGGCGGGAAACTGGCGGGCGCGAGGTGCTTGCGGGCCAGCGAGTTCTGAGTGGGTGTGGGCTCAGTGAGCCCCCACACTCGGAGCAGCTGGCCGGGGCCGCCGGCCCTGGGCAGTGAGGGGCTTAGCACTGGGGCCAGCAACTGCAGAGGGTGCACAGGGTCCCCCAGCCGTGCCAGCCTGCCGGCGCTGCACTCGAATTGTCCCTGGACCTCAGCTGCCTCCCCGCGGGGCAGGGCTTGGGACCTGCAACCCACCATGCCTGAGCCTCCCTGCTGCCTTGGGCTGCTGCGTGGCTGGAGCCTCCGGGATGAGCGCCGCCCCCTGTTCCCAGCACCTGGTCCCATCAACCACCAGAGGGCTGAGGAGTGCGGGCGCACAGAGCAGGACTGGAGGGCAGCTCTGCCCGAGGGCAGCTCTGCCTGAGGCCCCAATGCAAGATCCAGTAGGTGAAGCCAGCTGGGCTCCTGAGTCTAGTGGGGACTTGGAGAACCTTTATGTCTAGCTAAGGGATTGTAAATACACCAATCAGCACTCTGTCTCTGGCTCAAGGTTTTTAAATACACCAATCAGTACCCTGTGTCTAGCTCAAGGTTTGTAAATGCACCAATCAATGCTATGTATCTAGCTAATCTAGTGGGGACTTGCAGAACTTTTCTGCCTAGCACTCTGTGTCTAGCTAAAGGATTGTGAATGCACCAATCAGCACTCTGTGTCTAGCTCAGGGATTGCAAATGCACCAATCAGCACTCTGTCAAAAGGACCAATCAGCTCTCTGTAAAATGGACCAATCAGCAGGCCTCAAATAAAACTTTGTGGTCTGAATGAGAAGAATAATTTGTACTCTAAGTAAATTCTTTTTCTTCATTGCGAGAAATGCACATTCACCTGTCCAAACCCAAAGAATGGACTTAGTCACGAAGAACAGTGGAAGCAAGACTTTTAATGGTGGTCTTGCGAGATGGGGTGTTTGGTAGGCAGGCACATCTGGGGCAGTTACAGAAGGTAATTTATCTCTTAGCACGCAAGTGCCTCCCCTAGTTCCTCATTGGTTGAGTAGTATGAGGTTACAGTCTTCCCAGATGTCGCCTGAGTTTCATGATCCCCCTTATGTGGTTATACCCTATCTCCTTCCCTGCTTAAGTTTTGATTTCCCCATAATGAAACCTTTTTCCCTTTTATGGGCTGACCCCTCCTCTACATTCTGTTCACTTATTGTGACCTTCTAGGTGCATGAGATGTGCGGTTTGTTATGTCCACAGGCTGGCCCCCAGTACTTAGATTTATCAAGCCATGAAAATGGACCATTTAAAATGTTTTCTCACATTCGTGATAATCATTAATACATAAAAATGTTGGGTGAGAAGGCCCACGTTAGAAAAAATAACCCAGTGCAATACCTGCTTTTGAAAATATATCCTGGGACCAGGACTTCCCATACGTCAGTCATTCACAGACCACTGCCACCATTTTTACCATATCTGCATGTTTCCATTAAATTCACTTTTTAATATAAATAAATGATGAAAAAAGAAAGCTTTGTAAAACTATAAAATGGAAAACCAGTATAATTTGCCAAAATCAAAGTAAATTTGCAATTATAAAAACCTTAAAAAGTTTATGTGTGCTTTATTAGAACCATCTTATGTGTGACCAGCAGTGTGTATACTGTGCCTTGGGAGACGTTGATCTAGGCTAGCAGTTATCAATATTTTTTAGAGGTAGGGGGAGGAAACTCAGTAACCATTCTATTTGGCCTCACACAGCTATGTAGTTGGAAAAGAAGTATGTTTTCATCATCTTAGAAAACTGTAGATATTCTTCTTTGATACTGCAACAAAGCTCAATAATATAGACTATGAAATGAAATCAATGAACTTTTACTTTAAAATCTATTGGTCTACCTTGCACTTTGAATGAATTTCTTTACCCATGCCTGATTTTGTAAAAGGATGTATTGGTTGTTTGGAAAACATTGTTTCACTGGGCAATGCAGAGCTTCCAAATTTTGGCAAAAAAATCGTATTTTTTAATATCACCACCAGCCCATGTAAGGAAAGTATTTAAACACTGGAATCCTGTTAATCTCATGGTGGCAGATACAAGTTTCCAAAATTCTAATTTTTACCTGAAAGCTCCCATTTTATTGTTGAGGACAAATACTGAAAAAATACAGGTTCTTTTTTTCCCTTAAGTTGAGAGGTCCACTTAGTTCATTTTCAATAAAATGTCATTACATACCAAAGTCTCAATAATCATAGTTTGTCTGCAAGTTAAACTTCCTCGAATCAAAGTTTGTAAGTCTGAAAATCTTAACAGCAAACTGGTTGGTGCTTTGTGACAGAGGTGGCAAGGTCAGCTGCAACTCAACCACACGGGTGCTTTTCCTTGAGACAACCATTGTACTTTGGTATGAACCAGTACTTCATGTGTGCACTCCATTTCATCACACAAAATATTTAAAATACGTGTATTCAAGAGTTGAAATTTAATAAAATCAATAACTGCTTCATCAAAGACATTCTTAGTTCAATTGGTGCTTTTTTCCCTTTTTTTTTTTTTTTTTACTGTGAGTGTATGACTATAAGCAAAGTTTGGTGCCACTGCCTTCATGCGTATTAAGGGGCCAATGGTTTTATTCACCATTGCTTTAGCACTATCAGTGCAAAAGTCAACCCTGACAGAAAGGCAAATAACGTCTTGGTATTAGTGTGAAAATAGTTCTGATCTCACAAATCTCCTGAAAAGATCTTGTTGACCTTCAAGGATCCGTGGCCACACTTTGAAACCTGCTGATTTAGGCCGATTTGTAAAATTAAGGGAAAAGGAAAGGAATCTAATTTATTATACACCTTATAAACACTATGTTATGAACTGAATTGTGTCCTCCCAAAATTTGTATGTTGCAGTCCCACTCCCCAGAATTTAACCATATTTAGAGACAAGTCCTTGAAAGAATTTAAAAGGAGGCCATTAGGGTGGGGCCCCAATCCGATATGACTGGTGTCGTTATACAAAGAGGAAAAGACAGCAGGGACACAAGGATACAAGGGACAACCATATGAAAAAGCAGCAAGAGGATGGCCATCTGCAAGCCGAGTGGCCTTAGAGGAATCCAATCCTGCTAGGACCTTGATCTCGGACTTCCAGCCTCCAAAACTGTCAGAAAATACATTTCTGTTGTTTAAGCCACCCACTCTGGGGCATCTCATTATGGCAGCACTAGCAAACTAATACATATTGACATCATATGATGACATGATGATACATAAATGATGACATTTGTGATGTTATTAGTCATCATAAAAACTTTGAAGTACATATTGTCATCCTCATTTTATGGAGGACGGGGTGGAAGCTCGGGGAAGATAGGTAATTTTCCAAGCTCAGCCGCTAAGAGAGGAAAAAGCCAAAATTCAGATGTGACCACAAAGCCAGAGGTCCCAGAGTCAGTGCATGAGTGAGCTCAGATAGAAATTCAGATCCCAGTGCTCTGTCTGTGACATCAAGTTGCCCTGTACAAGTGAGGATGTTGTTTCCTGCTAATGATCCTAATAAATAGAAAACCTAAATTGTAAATAAACAATTTCTACTAACAGTACAATATAAATACTACTCTAATGTATGATTTTACAAAATTTTATCTCTGCTGTATGGACACTGCATTTTTTTTTGAAAAAAAAAATTATAAATAGGCAGAGATCAGTGTGACTCAAACACAGAATTTTATCACAAATACAAACTACAAAAACCAATCCTACCCTTCTTTCTCTAATAGACATGTCTGGAGGAACTAAACCAACAACTTAAAGAAATAAATAAATGACCTAACACCTCCTGTTTGAACCTGTGACCTCTCTTTGCCTGTTCTTGTAATGTGCTATTTATTGGCCAGTCGGAAGGGACGCTGTTTCACCAGCCTGCTGTCCATGAGAGAATGACTTCTTTCTCCACTTGGTGTCTCATTTGACCCCTCAGGAGGTATGGCTGAAAGTTCAGCATCAAATGGCTTTTAACACCTAGGTTTCATTCTGAGTCTCCCTTAAGTCCAGCAGTAATGAAGCAATTGTTTGTCCTGCCATAATAAATCTGAATCAAAGTGAAGCCAGTACCCCCTTCCTTCCAGGGAGCAGAATAGATCAGAGTTTACACATACCAGGAGCATTTTGTACAGTGACCCAATCAGAAGGATGGAAGCTTCATCCTTTGGCAGAGAGCAACTCTGACTGCTTTTCCTGTGCAAGTTGCCATTTGTATTAGAAATTTGACTGCAAAAGAGGTTAAGCATGATTGGTGAATTTCTAATCCTTTATTTCAAGGTTCTTACTTCGGTGATGTCTTTTTTTTTTTTCATTTAGGATTAATTCAACTGCAACAAAAAGTGCACATCTACTAAATATCAAGCATTGCGTTAGATACCAGGGGTCTTAGGATAAATAAGACATAGATGTTTTTCTCAAAGAACTTTTATTGTCTGTATTGTGTTATCTGAATTCAGAATGCCATTGCCTGATTAGCCTGTTTCATTGTATTTGTAGTATTTGTCAGTGTCAGATAGTCTTTTATTTCTTTATTAATGTACTTGTTGTCCATTTCCCAAACCAGAATGAAGCTCCTCAAAGGCATGTATTGTGTCTGTTTTGCTTATCACTGTGTTATCAGACCAGGAATAGTGCCTTGACACAGTGTAGACATCCATTAAGAATGAATAATCTGGCCGGGCGCAGTGGCTCACCCCTGGAATCCCAGCACTTTGGGAGGCCGACGCGAGCAGATCACCTGAGGTCAGGAGTTGGAGACCAGCCTGGCCAGCATGGTGAAACCGCGTCTCTACTAAAAATACAAAAAATTAGTTGGGCACAGTGGTGCATGCCTGTAGTCCCAGCTACTCGGGAGGCTGAGGCAGGAGAATTGCTTGAACCCGGGAGGCGGAGGTTGCAGTGAGCCAAGATCACAACACCATTGCACTCCAGCCTGGGCAACAAGAGCAAAACTCTGTCTCAAAAAAGAAAAAAAAGAAAAAGAAAAAGAAAAAAGAAAAAATTTACGGCTAACTAACATTGGTACAGTGTACTGACTAGGTCTGAGTAGTTTGAGAACATTAAGTCTTTTTCTTTCTTCAAAGACAGAAGTATTATGACTAAGTTTAAAGAACAGACACCACCTTACACTATACACTTGTATTTTGTTAGAAGAGATTTTGTTTCTAGACCAGCCTGGGCAACATAGTGAGACCCTGCATCTATTAATATTTAAAAAACAAGCAAAAAAACCCCACAAAATAACAAAGGGCCTGGCACAGTGGCTCACGCCTGTAATCCTAGCACTTTGGGAGGTCAGAGGCGAGTGGATCACGAGGTTGGGAAATTGAGACCAGCCTGGCCAACATGATGAAACCCCATCTCTACTAAATATACAAAAATTAGCTGGGTGTAGTGGCATACGCCTGTAATTTCAGCTATTCAGGAGGCTGAGGCAAGAGAATGGCTCGAACCTGGGAGGCGGAGGTTGCAGCAAGCAAAGATGGTGCCACTGCACTCCAGCCTGGCGACAGAGTGAGACTCCGTCTCAAACAAAACAAAACAAAACAAAACAAAAAACAAAATGAAGAGATTTCAGAATATCTGTTAAAACCCATCTGAAGCCACAGTGTTCTAATAACTAAAGTGATTTCCACAAATTATCAATGGAGCAAAGAAATTCTTTTCTGAGAATTCTTTCCTGAGAATCTCTTTAACCTACTTCCTTGGTTGATAAAGTAGAAAATGTTTTCATAGGGATGAGCTGTGCAAACTTAATGCCCAAAACATCTGACACTCTTATCTTGAATGACGCAGTAGAATTTAAAGAACTTGTCATCAAGTGGTCTTTGACTAAAACCTCTGTGGAGAGCATCTTTTCCATTTTGAGAATTTTTATAACCAGAACTGGCTCCCACCTTGCTCATCACTTCTTCAGCAAAAATTCTATCTCCCAAGTCACCTTCTCTGCACCTATTGAGGGATATACATCTCCTCATGGTTTTTGGCATTGGAGTAAGAAAATAAACTGGTGATGGGTAATGTGATTTTGTATCCTTGGACCTTTCATCTGTAGTCTTGATTCTGCACATAGAGCGTGCACATGCATGTATGCGTGTGGGTGTGGGTAGAGGCATGTGGGTTGGTCTTTTGAAGAATGAGATTCTGTAGTTTTCTGCAGTGGACATTTCCTACCTGTGGCTGGCCCAGATGGTAAGAATACTATGCATCCTTTCTGGCTTTGACTGCTGAGAATGTTACAGTGAGTTCCATTATTTGAGCCGTTTTTTTGGAGTATTAAACATGTCAAATTTGGTGTAGTTAAGAGGCACTCGTAGAAAGCTTTTTTTTTTTTTTTTTTTAAAGGTCTCTGCTTCCTTTAAAGATGCTTCCATAGCAAGTCATAGAAAAAATTCCCAAGTTTCGGTGTTGACAGATGGTGCTGCTCTGCAATATAAGCAGCAATGTCCTCACGAGACTATTGATTTTGTTTGTGAAATATAAATCCCTGAACAATGATGGATGGGCTGGTGGGAAGTGCTTCTTTAATAATTCAATAATTTCATTAAATGATCTGGTCCTAAGTAAAACAGAGATGGCAAGATACCTGACCATGGACTGCATTTAAGTCTCATATAAAAATAAGATCATGGTCTACTTTTGTTCATGTTTATCTATTTTGTTTGCTTCAAGATAAAAGGAAGTCTTTCAGTGTGTGAATTCTAAGAAATAGGGTAAACGTCATCAGATTCTTCCAAGTGTCTCATAGCAGCCATTTTAAGTTAGTCTGCCCACATTCAAGGCAACGGTTTGGTTCATTTGCTTGCTAGGTAAGCTTGAACATTGATTTATTTTGCCTGCTGGTATTTAACTTTCTGTTTTCTTAGCAGATTCCCATCTCAAAGGAGCAAGGACAGTTTGTAGGAAGTAGAAGCTGATTCGATTCCAACACAGCACTTTATTACAGCTAAGAAGGACATATTACCCAAAGCCGTCTTCTGATGTGCCAGAAGCAACAACCAAGAAGAACTCTAAGGGGCAAATAAACAACCTGAAACCAAATCACAGAAACTCCTGGAAACACAACTTGACTTAGCCCAAGTGTATCTGTGCATTTGTGTATTTGTTGTTTATGCATGACAGAGTTCTATAAAACCAAATTGATTTACTTTAGAAAAAAATTTGAAATATAAGCAAATTCATATTTAGGTTTGCCTTCACAAAGGAGTTATAAACTTAATGTTTTGTATATTTAATTTGTTATCTTAATTAGGGACTTGTAGATCATCAAAGAGATGTTAAAATAACACAATCAAGAGTCATTGAGGAACACATGTACAATTTATTTTTTGGCAAGGCTCAGAAAAAACAATTTGATATGTTAATGGATCCTAATGGGCAATAGCTATTAATTAAATAAATAATCCATTAGACTGAGAAGTGAAGTGTCAGCACAAGGACAATCGACTAAAATTGCTGAAGAATAGCAATTATAGTATTTAGTGGTGGCACAGATATTTATATTTGGTTTTGTAGATATTTGTGTCAGCTATATCAAATTAATTAAATTAAACCAGCAACTATTTAATAAATCTCTACAATGTATGCAGTGCTATGCTAGGCATTTGGAATAAAGCAAAAAAGTAGACAACCTGATCTAGATTCTTGGGGAAAATATAGTATAGTAGGGAGAGGCAAGATTTAAGTAAATTAAAAATAAAATGATTGTGCATGTTGACATATTAAAAATGTTTTAAGGTGTTACACCATCAATTCTTTACCACTTTTATCACTGTCCATCATGACTTACTAACAATTGTTGAGGAAAAATAATGCTGGGGTAGGACCTGGGGATAACCAAGAAGGTGTAAATCCTGGCCTCTGCTCAGGAAGCCAATAATTTAACTTGGAAGATTGATTGCTAAATGAAATCTTTGCTGACGCAGAAAGTCCCATGAATAGGAAAGGGAGAGAGAGCTAAGGGCTAGGATATTCTGGCAAGTTTGTGGAGGAGAACTGGAGCTTGAAGTACAGGTAGAATGTGACTAAACAGAGAGGGGAGGTGGTGGCTCAGATGGGGACGATGGCCAGAGCCAGCTTCATTGTGAGGCATTAGGGGTGAGGCTGCAGAAGAGATTTATGTAATGCAGCCACAGTGTTGTGCATTCTGGTGATTGAGGAATTTGGACTTGGCTTTCCTGAGGAGAGTGACAGAGTCAAAGTGGTTGTGGAAGACGCTGATCAGATTGAAGGGTGCTAGGGAGATCTGTGGTAGGGAGTAGGAGCTAGAAGGCAGCAAGACTGGCTGGAGGCCCTTGTGAGGGGATAAGAGATGAACATGATTTCCTAAACCGGATCACAGCCTTTTTAAGGGAAAGGGAAATGCCTTGCTTTTCCTTTGTTTGTTTGTTTTTCCTGTACCTTCAGTCCAGAATGTATAATGCAGTGAAATAACCCGTTGTAGAGCCACTGACTTATGAGACGAGCTAAAGACAGGTGCTGACCTTTGCCGCTGATAACTGTATTTGGCCTCCTGGAACAAGAGTGCCTCATGAATAAAACAAGTTAGAGAAACCTAAGGAGATTCAAGCAGAGGTCACTCTATAGTGAGGTGATAAATTTTGTGACCGATATAGAGGCCTAGCCTAGTCGCAAGCAATCGTTACTGAATTACCTGGTGATAACAGGAGGCGAAGAAAATGTGCATTCTAAGCACAATGCAAATACGAATCACTAGCTTCCTGGAGATCTGATTAAATAAAACAAGTTTTAATTAAACTGTGACCAAATTAATTAAAAGTCACTATACTGTGTGATAGATAATTATCAGCTAGAATGTTGCTTATTTTGCTGCAGCATCCTGATTTCTTTATCTTCCTGTTCTGAAAATGTAAAATCCTTTTAGTCTTTTAGATGAGTCACAAGCAAAAAAAAAAAAAAAAAAA
>NW_016814955.1:380138-462267 GCF_001698545.2 Rhinopithecus bieti | reverse complement strand
AAAAAAAAAAAAAAAAAAAAAAAAAAAAAAAAAAAAAAAAAAAATTAAGTTAGCAGGATGTATTAAACATTAATTTAAGCACAATCATGAAAACCTGATTTTTTCCTTTTTCTCTAAGTACGTTTTAAGTTCTTGACATAATTTTTACGGTGGCACATCTGTTTTTTTCATGAGCTTTTAATAAAATGTGGTAATAGCAACTAATAATGTTAACAGTAATAATGATAACTGTCATTTCTTTCTCCTCAGGATCATTTTGTGCTGAGCGTTCATAACTGAGTCATAGCTGTCTATGTTAAAGGATTGTTCCTAGGTTTTATTTATCCTGTTCAGCCTTTTAATTCAATTGGTTTCTTGGCTGATTTGTCTCCCAGTGTGATTAATCAATGAGAACTAGGGGCCCAATTCACATTTTCACTTAAGTCGATTGAAATGCTGAGTGTGGTTGTGGTTGTTTAGGGATAAAACAGGGTCACTGACTTACAACATCATTTCTTCTTGGTTTTATGCCTTAACTTTATTTTCCCCAGCAGACTTTCTGGTAACTGATTCTCTCACTTGTGGAAGCCTACAGGGAGTGGAAAGGTAGGTAGAGATTTCTCTTCAGTGACGATTTCCATTAATTTTGTTATTTCTCATCAACAATTGGTGTATACCCAAAGGCGATCAAAGTGTAAGTAAATGACCAGCAATTTGTTTCACTTCAAATCTAATACTATCCAAAAAGCACTTTGTGGCCAGTATCTAACAGAAGTTTAATAGAAGTCTAAGGGTGGAAGAAAACGTGGGGGCTATGCCATTTCCTCCCGAGCTCTTCTCCCCCCATCTAGCATTAGACGGGCACTACCGCTTCTCTTCTGGAGATGCCCAGACAAGACGATTCTGCAATAGCCTTTAGGAAATTCATTTCAACGTTAATATCCCTCATGGCCGACAGAGAAGTAATTTGGCTCATATATAATCTGGTTCCTCCTCGCCTGCGTTGAAAGCCCTTAATGACCTCATGTCTTCCCTCAGCAGGGCTGCGGGTATTCTGTCAAAACGCCATAATGGATTATGTGCTTGGTGACCTTCTGTGACTTTTTGCAAGACAGGGAGAGTAGAATGAAAAGGTGGCGAAGAGGCAGGCCAATACCCCTATTTACCACGCCTGCCATCCCGGCAGCAGGAGAAAGGACCGTTCCACTGCTTCTCCTCTCCCGCCAGGTTCCTTCTCCCTCCAGGGGCGCAGGAGCCAACGCTTGGGAAATGAGGGTAGCACTGGTAGCGAGCCATTACGTTCTCCACTTGGAAAGCCTAACAGAAGGAGAAACTATGTAGGAAAAGAAGAGAAAACTCTCTCCTCTGTGCTCGAGTTGCCTTTTACAGGACTCTTACAAGCTTAACGAAAGGGAAGACTGGCCGTCTTGCTCATCTGTGATACCTCCTTTGGCATATGATACAAATGAGAATACATTCAATGTTAAATATTTATGTGCATTTTTTTCTTATTTGATTTGAGAGTTCCCCCACCAAACAGGTTTTTTTTAAAGGAGCTCATTACATTTAGAGGGGCTTAGTAAGAGGCTTGGCAATTGAGTCAGAGGTTTGCTCACCTGGAAACTGCTCAAGTAAAGGGAATATCTCTTTACTACAAAGGAACATCCCTTAGATCCCTTTAAGCCGCCCCAGACAACAAAGACTACTTTCAGTTTGTCTAGAAGTAACCTCAGAATCATAGACTGGGGAAAGTTGCAGCACTGGCCAGAGCCCGTAGTGTTGCATTTGTAACCCATTTATTTGCAAGAAACGCCACCAACAAATCATACAACAGCATATTCTAGATAATAAAGTTTTAAAACTTCTATGTTTGTGCTATCCTAGATTGGTGTTCCTATCTGTGAGGTACACTAACTACAATGTATTGTGTGTTCTGTCTCCTCATCTAGGTTGAAAGCCAGATCACATCATCCCTCTAAATCCCCAGCACCTGGCACAGGGGCTGGACATGAGTAGGTACTGCTAAAACAATTGTGGAATGAATGAATGAACATAGAAACTGCCTTTTTCTAATACGTTTATCTGAAAAGACTGCTTGATTCTTCTTTATATGAGTTTTGCTCTAGTAGTTTCTTGGAGAAAAAAAAATGGAACTGTAGGTTTTACTCAAGACTATTCTTGATGAGGCTATAGCAATGTATGAACTGAGAAAGGCGAGGAGGGATGTGGGATAAAAAATGGGGAAAAACTTCCTGGTTTTTTTTGGGGGTTTTATACAGGTTGTTTTCTGCTGGGCACTGCCTGAGATTTTGTGTGGATTGCTGAGTGAGGGTCTAGAAATAAGTTCCTTTCATTGTTTAATGTGTAGAAGGCTGGAAGTGTGAAGTACAAAGTCAAATCAAGGGGACAATGCAAATGAAAGTCATGTTTCCTTGAACACATTCTGTAGCTCTTCATTTTTCTGGCCACCTTAGACCTGGGGCAGTTTTCTCTTTGGACCGGTATGTCACTTATTTTGGTTCTACTAAGTCACACACCACTGGAATGTGATTGGTATTCTTACCAACCAAGAACCATCTGCTCTTTTCTAGACAACAGCTATTCTGTTCCAGCTTTCTCCAGTTCCTGCTTCTTTCAGTTTTCTCATATATTTTCAATCGTATGCATTCTTTTCTTGGTGAATAACAAAGAGTAAGTGCCTGAGAGATTATCTCTTTGGATACAATTTCCTCCCCTCAGGCACTGGATTTTTAAATGCTTGTTTGTTCCGTTTCCTAGTTTTGATCTTCTATATGTGAAATGAAATGTTTATCTGTAACATTGGCAAAGAGAAATGTCTTCCAGAAAAGCTCTATATTCTTTACATAAATCATGAGTCACTGTTTAACTGGTGACCAATTAATGTCATAATGTTTCCTCTACTCAAAAATCAGGTAGGAAAGATAAATCGTTTCCAGAGACAGTGAGAGGTAACTGATGAAGAAAACAAATCAATTTGGGTGTAAACTTAGTCCTGCTCTGCTCCCAGTGTGGTTGATGACAGGATCCTCAGAAATGTTCAAGGCATGTTCAGTTAGAACTTCAGAGCACTAAACTCATCCCCTGGCTACTGTTGTTTACCTGGAATGTGTGGCTTTCATACCATGATCAAATTTCATTTCTCATCTATTTATCCATGTGGTAAAGGAAACTTTGTCAGACTTGAAGTAAGGGGGTGTGGTTTCAAATCCAATTCCATGCAAGTTATAAACCTCTCTGAATCTGAGCGTCCTCATCTGTAAAATGGAATTAATGACACCTATACTACAAAGGTGCTAGGAAGATGAACTGGAACAGTAAATGGAAAATTTTGGAATCAGCTGCTGTTCAATAAATGTTGGCTGAATTTTAATTTGTAATTACTAAAACGAAGTCCAGAAATGAGATAATGAATCTGGATAATTCATCCTTGCATCAATTATTTAGACTCTGCATAAAGAGAAAGGCTTGGGGATTCAATTATCTGTATAATTACTCAATTCTGTGCTGCATCTTCTAAATAAGCTTAGAATTTAACACACAGTCATATTCTTTCTTTAGGTAATTAGTTCCAGGGATGAAAGGGTTAAGGAATTGCCATCCCATTTTGTTCAAAGATTTTTTTTTTTAAGGCACTATTAGAAGAGATGAAATCTAATGTAAATGTCAGCCCCATATCAAAATAAACCTGCTGTTAGAATCCAAAATCGTCTGGGTTTATTAAGCTGTTATGAATTTAGTAGGATTTTCATCACTCCTCCCTCTATTTGTAGTGACCAAAGCACGAAACCATTGTTAAAACCACCTATTAATCAATTTGCTCTTCTGCTTTTTCAGTAATTGAGTTTCCCAGATGAAACAGTATATCAACTTTAACCCTTTTCTGGTAAATTAAAGCTTTTCTTTTACCAGTCAGAATTATTAATGCCATTTTGTTATCAAGAAATGTTCATACTTATGCTATTAAATCATTAAGATAATTGAAATTATTTTACCTAGGCATCCTTTAGTTTTCAGACTCTTTTAAGTCTTTCTGCCCTAATAATTCTTGGAGTCATGTAAAGCTTTATATGTTCCTTTAACGGAGCATTTTCATTTTGATGCATAGATTTGTGATTAACTTACTAATGACACGAAGGTGAATTATCAAAATACCCCACCCTCTAGCATTCATTATCCGTAATACATCATCAGTCTTCCCAGGCTTCAAATTAGTTCTCCTTTGGTTTAATTTTATTACTTTATCAATTTTAGGTATCACGACCCATTGAAATTAAATTCATTTGGTTGAAACCAATAAAATACCATATAGTTGCTGTCAAGTTTTCTTTTAAAATGGTATCTTTTATATTTAAAAAATTAAGTGATATATTTTATCATTGCTTTTCCCCATATTAAAATATCTGTTGAGGTCCAATATCGTGTTCTTTAAGAGTCTCAATAGGAAAAAGAAAAGAGCACACTCAAATGAAGTAACTGAAAGTGTGTGTTTGTTTGAGACAGGGTCACTCTCTGTCATCCAGGAAGAAGTGTAGTGGCATGATCACCGCTCACTGCAGCCTCAACCTCCCCGGCTCAAGCTCCTGGGCTCAAGTGATCCTCCTACCTCAGCCTCCCAAGTAGCTGGGACTACAGGTTTAAACCACCACACCCGGCTAATTTTTTTTTTTTTTTTGTATTTTTTATAGGGACAGTGTTTTGCCATGTTGCCCAGGCTAATCTCCAACTCAAGTGATCTGCCTGCCTCGGCCTCCCAAAGTGCTGGGATTACAGGCGTGAGCCACTGTGCCTGGCCTGAAAGAGTTTTAATAAATGAACTATGTAAAAAAGATGCAGTCAGAGTTGAGGGAAACAAAAAGATACAGGAATAAATTCCAGAGCCAGCCACAATGGGGAGCCATCACCTATCTTAGGCATGAAGGAGCACGGGGCGGGAGCAACTATTGTAACCTGAAGAGAGTGACTGTACCTGTAAGGGAGGTCTGACTGACAAGAGCTGTGTCTTTGTTGGAGGAAATAGCCAATCCAAGGTGACCTTGCAGCAAGGGAACTGGGGCCCTGAACTCATCCTCCTTCTGCCCTTCCAATTTCTACTGGGAGTTTCCACTGACCACATCCAACTAGAAGCTAGAGGCAAGAGTGCCTTTTGATACAGTTCATACAGGTCAGCCTTCTGTGGCACAAAGCAGGACGGAGAATGGTGAACATGCCTCTAAAGTGTCAAAGGGCAAATATTACGTACTAAGCAAATGGGTGTCGAACACTTTCAGTTTGTGATCCTATTCATTGTAACTGAATAAACACTGGTGGAACATCTATTAGATGAGAGCCACTTTGGTGGGCTCTGAATATGTGAAGACAAGTAAGCAGGACTAGACTAGGGTCAGGCAAGCAAAGCGTGTAGGGCACATTTGCATGTGCTTAAGGGTACCTCCTTAAATTTTGCACTGAGGTTCTTTAGTTGCTTCGCCCTAGTCTCAGCCTTATGAATAAGACTCCATCCCCACCTTCAAGGGTTTTTCAATCTAGCCTGACAAACATGAATAAAAAAGAACTGGCCAGGCGCAGTGGCTCACGCCTGTAATCCCAGCACTTTGAGAGGCCGAGACAGGCAGATTATGAGGTCAAGAGATCGAGACCATCCCTGCCAACATGGTGAAACCCTGTCTCAACTAAAAATACAAAAAAATTAGCTGGGCATGGTGGCATGCCTGTAGTCCCAGCTACTCAGGAGTCAGAGGCAGGAGAATCACTTGAGCCTGGGAGGCAGAGGTTGCAGTGAGCTGAGATCATGCCATTGCACTCCAGCCTGGCGACAGAGTGAGACTCTGTCTCAAAAAAAAAAAAAAAAAGGAACCATAACACAAGTCCAATTACAAGTACCATGCCAAAAGTACAAGCATTATAAAAACCCAAATGCCTGACTAATAAATCTCAATGACAGGATCTGGTATGACTCCTCTGAAGACAGGTCATCTAAGCTGGATATTCAGAAACAAGTAAGATTTTGAGAAATGTGTTTGTTCAACAAATATCTACTGAGCTTCCACTATATGCCACTTGTTTTAGATGGTAGGGGAAGAGCAGAGACCAACACACAGAAGGTCCCTGATCCCATAAAGCTATGTTCTGGTGGGAGCAAAAGACAAATAAAAGAGTAAACAAGTGAGGGAGTATCAAGTGGAGACGATTGGATGCTTAAAGACAGTTCTACCTGGGTGCCTTGCATTTCTGCATGTTTTATGAGAAGGGGCTCTAGCTGTCCCTTTGTTTGGAACTGTCTTTTCAAGGATGTTTGTATAGCACAGCCTTGGAAGATAATAGTGTCCTCCTTGGGAGCAGATGGTAGGTAGGTTTACTTACTGTCTAGTATGAAAGGTTTGGGACACCTGAGCTCATGGTTCCTCAGCCACAGTGTGTGTGCAGCATTCACAGAGGCCTTCCCCAGATCACTCTTGAATTTGAGGGGCAAAAGGAAGCAGCATAAATATGAAGCTCGTGCCATCTGCTGTGTTATGAGTAATAAGGTGCTTTATCTTTGAACCAGGAGTCTAGTGTTTTCTGTCCTCATCCATGAAACCGTGGCTGGCTACTTTGTTAGTTTGCAAGCAGATAAAACCTCAGTCCCTTCATAGTTCTCAGCAGTTTTTGGTGAGAGTGTAAGATGCTGACACAGATATTGCTTTCTGAAAAAGAAAGGGTAAGTACCATATGGGCCAGGTTCAGGAATATGAAAGGACTTTCTAGAATCCAGTGGTAACACTCATCCAATAGGTGAACAAGGATTGTAGGGGGATTAGTAAGGGTCTCCGTGGTCCTACCTGTTAATATATGTTTTAAGGCCAAGTGAAAGGCATAGGAATAAAACAAGCAATCAGAACAGTGTTTTTGTCATTGCTTGCTTACCTCAGGTGGGAAGAAGAAGAAATGTTATAGTGACAATGAGGCAGCAAGTCCTGTGGCCAGAGCCAAAAGACAATATGGCTGTAGCTACTGAGGCAGTGATGCTGAAATAAACGATATCAGCAATGAAGATGCAGAGATTTAGACAGGCTAAAGTCATTAGAAGTTCATTTGGTTGCACTGCACTGTGACTGCTTAAAACCGAAAGTAAATACAAAGTCTTGATTTCTGGTGCAGAATCACTCTCTTCCTCTGCACCTTTGTGATCTCTCCCTCTCTCTTGATCTGGACCTCAGCTGCTTTAAAGAGAAGGATGATTGGGGCTGGGCCAAGGTCCCCCTGTCCCCAAGGGCAACTGGAGGCCATATACACTTATCTGATTATGTTGGGAAAGCTTGGGGAGGGAAGGACCTCAAACTTTTAAGTTCTATTGGACATAGACAATCCACCCCAAAGTCCCAAGTGACAGGGGTGGATTGGATATACAGTAGGGAAGGGAAGTTAACAAGACCTTGTGGATAGGATGAATCTCTAGTATGCATTGATGTTTTATATTCCTTTACTTTCCTGTCCCAGAAGTTGCCAGAGGGGATTCTCCTGATCAGAGAGAGGCTCATGTATAGAAGTGTCAGTGGGTTAAACAATCCTGATATTTGTGCCCAGTGGGTGAGTTGGGATTTAGCATGAATACCTCCATCCTCAGATGCCCAGAGTTTTCACTATTCAGATGATATCCTCCTGGTTAGCAAGTCAGAAGCCTGAGAAGATCCTAACTGTGGTATTATCCCATGTCTACCAGAAGGGGTGGCTGAAAACCCTGACACAATCCAGAGGCCTGCTCGCCAAGTGAAGGTTTTGGGGACCATGCATGGATCCAAAATGTTCAATCCCTCCATCAGTCAAGAAAAAACTACTGCCTCTAGCCAACCACCACCAAAAAGAAGACCCAGCACCTTATCGTACTTTTTTTGGTTATTAGAGACAGTATGTGCCTCACTTGGGCATTTTTCTTGGTCCTCTACATGGGGTAACTTGAAAATCAGCACCCTGTAAGTGGGATTCAAAGAAAAAACAACAATCATCACCACCACCACCAAGAAGTCTATTCTTATCCCTGTGAGCTACAAATCTCCATGACTGATTATTTTGCTGATAGGAAGTTCTGGTAAAGAGAGGCAGCCTTTATCTAGAGGTACTCCTTGGGATTTTGGTCTTGTTACCTCACTGACATAGCTACCAGATGCATTTCTTTGGAAAAGCAGATATTAACTTGCTATCTGGCTCTTGTCAACATTGAATGCCTACTTCATGGAGACTTTTGGACTTCCAGTCTGATGTTCTCATTGTGGGGTAGGTCAACTTGGACTCAACTGGTAACAAGCTGTGAAGAGCCCAATAACCCTTGTTTGTCAAATAGAAATGGTATATTCAAGAATGCAGTCACCCTGGCCCCAGTAGCACCTCAGCTTCACATGAAAAACTGGCAGGTTTCTCTGGGAGAAACTATCTCCTCTATTCTACCATTTGAAACAAAGTCACTGGCTCAATAGAGCCTTTTGTTCACAGAAATTTCCCCTCAATCAGAAGTTAGCAAACTATAGCCTGCAGGCTGGCCACTCATTTTTTTTAAATAAATAAAACTATGTTTTCATGATAAAATGAACAGTGCAAAGAAGCATATGAGGGAACATGCATTTAAAATATTCTTTTAAAAAAATTTTAACTTTTACTTTCAGGGATACATGTGTAGGTTTGTTATGTGGGTAAACTCATGACTTGGGGGTTTTATGTACAGATTATTTTGTCACCTGGGTATCAAGCATAGAACCTGAGAGTTTTTTTTTTCCCTGAACCTTTCCCTCCTCCCATCCCCCACCATCTGATAGGCCCCAGTGTGTGTTCCCCTCTATGTATCCATGTGTTCTCATTATTTAGTTTCAGTTATATTGAGTACATGCAATATTTGCTTTTCTGTCCCCATGTTAGTCTGCTAAGGATAATGGCCTCCAGTTCCATCCATGTTTCTGCAAAGGACATCATCTGTTACTTTGTGATGGCTGTATAGTATTCCATAGTGTATATGTACAACATTTTCTTTATCCAGTCCACCATTGATGGGCACTTCGGTTGACCACCTCTTTGCTATTGTGAATAGTGCTGCAGTGCACATATGTGTACATGTATCTTTATGGTAGAACCATTTATATTCCTTTGGGTATATACCCAGCAGTGGGATTGCTGGGTCAAATGGTAGTTCTGTTTTTAGTTATTTGAGGAATCACCATACTGCTTTACACAATGGCTGAACTAATTTACACTCCCACCAACAGTGTATAAGCATTTCCTTTGTCTCTGCAACCTTGCTGGCATCTGTTATTTTTTGACTTCTTAATAATAGCCATTCTGACTGGTGTGAGATGATACCTCATTGTGGTTTTGATTTGCATTTCTCTAATGATTAGTGATACTGAGCATTTATTCATATGCATATTTGCCACATGTATGTCTTCTTTTGAAGTGTCTGTTCATGTCCTTTGCCCACTTTTGCCTGCTTTTCAATTGGATTAATTGTTTTTGGCTTGTATGTTTGTTTAAATTCCTTGTAGATTCTGGATATTAGACCTTTGTCAGATGTATAGTTTGCAAATATTTTCTTCTATTCTGTAGATCACCTGTTTATTCTTGATAGTTTCTTTTGCTGTGCAGAAGCTCTTTAGTTTAATTAGGTCCCACTTGTCAATTTTTGCTGTTATTGCAATTGCTTTAGTCATTTTTGTCATGAAATCTTTGCCAGTTTTAATGCCCAAAGTGATATTCCTTAGGTTATCTTCCAGGGTTTTTATAGTTTTAGGCTTTATATTTAGGTCTTTAATTCATCTTGGGTTAATTTTTGCATATGGTGTAAGGAAGGGGTCCAATTTCAATCTTCTGCATATATTACATAGGAGCTAGCCAGTTATCCCAGCACCATTTATTGAATAGGGAGTCCTTTCCTTATTGTTTGTTTTTGTCGGCTTTGTCAAAGATCAGATGGTTGTAAGTGTGTGGCTTTATTTCTGGGCTCTCTATTCTGTTCCATTGCTCTATGTGTCTGTTTTTGTATCAGTACAATGTTGTTTTGGTTACTATAGCCTCGTAGTACAGTTTGAAGTCAGACAGTGTGACTTCTCCAACTTTGTTCATTTTGTTTAGGATTGCCTTAGCTTTTTGGGCTCTTTTTTGGTTCCATATGAATGTTAGAATAGCTTTTTCTAATTCTGTGAAGAATGTAATTGGTAGTTTGATGGGAGTAGCATTGAATCTGTAAATTGCTTTGGGCAATATGGCCATGTGAACGATATTGATTCTTCCTGTCCACGAGCATGGAATGTTCTTCCATTTGTTTGTGTCATCTCTGATTTCTTTGAGCAGTGTTTTGTAACTCTCATTGTAGAGATCTTTCACCTCCCTGATTAGCTGTACTCCTAGGTATTTTTTTGTGTGTGTGAGTGGCAATTGTGAATGGTCCCACATTCCTGATTTGGCTCTCAGCTTGAGTGCTGTTAGCGTACAGGAATGCTACTGCTTCTTGTACATTGATTTTGTATTCCCAAATAAAGTTTCATTAAAATACAATTACACTAATTCATTCCTGTATTGTCTATTTTTATTTTGCGTGTGTGTGTGGACGGAACATAATGTATTGTCTACTTTTGTGTTACTGTGGGAGAGTTGAGTAGTTGCAAAAGAGATCACACATCCCATAAGCCTAAAATATTTACTATCTGGGCCTTTAAGAAAAAGTTTGTTGATTCCTGCTACAGATGCCTGGGCCTGAATCACTGATGGTTTGGCAAAGTTGAAATCCAATACTGTCCAGGGGGCTGCTATAGGTATTTAGCTATGCAGAGGCAAAATGGATGCATTTGGTCCTATCGGTTGGGCAGAACTCAAGGTCTTCTTACAACTCTGCCTAATATTCCCCTTGACAGACTCTTGTATTTTTACTGACTCTTCAGGTGTTGCCAATGGCCTAACTACTTGGTCTGCCACCTGGAAAACCAAAGACTGGCAGATTAGAGATATCCCTCTTTGGGGTCATGAACTGTGTTAACAAAACAGCCTCACTCAAGTAAATCTTCATCATAAGAACCTATTCTTCGATGAAATCAACTGAAATCAAACTGCTGATCAAGCCTGCACAGCTTGGTTGCTACCATTGCTGCTGGAATCCATCCTCATACCATACATGGCAACACATCCACCATCATAGATTGGGAACAAAGTAAAGGATTCAGTGTTTCTGAGGCTGCCACTGCATGCCAGACCTGTGAATCCTGCCATAGCTGATCCATTTGTCTCATGCTGTAGGCTGCCACACTGCCTTCCATGCACTGGTGATTGATGTACATACCACTTTGGATCTTTGACTCCTCCATTGGGGTTATCAGTGGTGCTTCACACTGTAGATACTCTTTCAGGTTACAGTGTTGCTGTTGCAGTCTGGTCAACAGACTCCAGCCACACTGTTGTGGCCCTTGAAACTAATATGCATAATGTGTTTGGCTTTCCATACTATTTGCAGTCTGATAGTGATGCATTTGTTATCACAAAAGCCACTCAAGAATGAGCTAATAATAGTTAAGTTATCCAGTGGTCCTTCCACACGCTGTACCATTCACAGGCATGTGGTATTGTTGCGTGTTGGAATGGCCTCCTCAAAATTTGACTCAAAAAGATTTCTGACTATACCTCTGTGGCAGGTTAAATCCCCCCAAAAATATGTGCATGTCCTAATACCCAGACCCTGTGAAAGTTACCTTATTTGGAAAAAGGGTCTTGGCAGATGTAATTAAGTTCAGCATCTTGAGATGAGATGTTTTGAATTACCCAGGTAGGTCCTAAATGTAATGGCAAATCTCCTTGTAACAGAGAAGAGAAGAAACACAGACAGGGAAGAAGACTATGTGAAGATGGAGGTGGAGAATGGAGTTATGCAGCCACCAGCCGCGGAATGCCTGGAGCTATTAGAAGCTGGAACAGGCAAAGAGTGATCCTTCCCTAGCGCCTTCAGAGGAAGTACATCCCTGAAAACACCTTGATTTTGGCCTCCAAAACTGTGAGAGAAGAAATTTCTACTGTTTTAAGCCACCCACTTTGTGATAATTCATTAGGGCAGCCCTAAGAAGCTAATACAACCTCCCTTAACTGTTTCTGGTCTACATTCCTTAGTAAGGCAGTTGGTCATAATGTGGCTGTCCCCAGACAGGAATCTTCTACTTTTGGCATCTTCTTGGATACTGGTCATGATGAAAGGAATGGGAAGTGTATAGTTCTATTTTACAATTTTGGATTCTGTCCTGACCATTCCTAGGCCTGATATTTTTTTCCCCCTATTGGCAACCACAGGCCAACCTAGTTGGTAAGCAGTTTGGTTAGCAGCCTGGCCAAAAGGTGGCCTAGGAAATTCAAGCTTAATTCTGTTTCAGTCACCTGGATTCTCTTGCTGGTTCGATGTGGGCCCAGATCATAAGGTAATGACAATTTAGTTGAGTATGCTGCATGCTAAGTCTCTGTTTTGTGGAGGCAGGTGGCTGACAGGCCAAAGTAGTGAACATTGTGTTATGGGGGGTCCTTGCTCCCAGAGTTCCCAAGATGGTGGTGGGCCACTTCCAAGACAGTGGCAAGTCTTGTGTTCTCTGACCTGGGGTTCTTGGCCTCACAGATTCCAAGGAATGGAATCTTGGGCCATGTGGTGAGTGTTATAGCTCTATTAGAAGCCAGGGATGGAAGAGAACTGTGGAACCCAGTGACTAGTGTTCAGCTCGATTAGGACGAACCCAGGCACTTAGCCGTGCAGGAACAATGGCAAACCTTTAGTCCGATCGGGAGCGGCAATGGGTGCCTTGCCGGATCAGGAGCACGGCAGACACCCTGCCCGATCTAGAGGGATGGAAGTCAGCGGTGGGTCTGTGACGGCGGCAAACAGCAGTGGTGGACAGGGAGCGAAAGCTCAGCTTGAGCCTTAACAAGACACGCACCAGGAAAGTGCAGGTGCAAGATTTAATAGAGTGAAACAGAGTGAAAACAGAGCTCCCACATAAGGGGAGGGGACCCAAAGGGGGTTGCCCTTGCCAGCTCCAATGCCTGGGTTTATATCCCGATCCTTGTCCCTCCCGCTGTGCTCTCAGGCAATAGATGATTGGCTATTTCTTTACCTCCTGTTTTTGCCTAATTAGCATTTTAGTGAGCTCTCTGATCGGGCGGGTGTGGGCTAAGTTGCAAGCCCTGTATTTAAAGGTGGATGCAGTCACCTTCCCAGCTAGGCTTAGGGATTCTTAGTCGGCCTAGGAAATTCCAGCTAGTCCTGTCTCTCAGTTGTAGATCTATAAGTTTTAAAAGTGTCCTTTTCTTCTTATGCATGACCCCTATCAGATGAAAGATCTGGAATGATTAGAGAAAAGAGGATGTTGCAGCTATTGTAATGGGACATACTGATTTTTGAGACTGTGGAGGGAGAGCAAGAATCCAGCACCTGGGGAAGGAATATTGATATAGTTTGGCTGTGTCCCCAACCAAATCTCATCTTGAATTGTAGTTCCCATAATCCCCATGTGTTATGGGAGGGACCTGGTAGGAGGTCATTGAATTATGGGAGCGGTTTCCCCCATCCTGTTCTCATGACGGTGAATGATTTCTCACGAGATCTGCTGGTTTTATAAGGGGCTTATAAAACCCCTTATACTGAGTGCTGGGCACTCAGTCTCTCTCCTGTCACCATGTGAAAATGGTTTGCTTCCCCTTCTGCCATAATTGTAAGTTTCCTGAGGCTTCCCCAGCCATGTGGAACTGTGAGTCAATTAAACCTCTTTCCTTAATAAATTACCCAGTCTCAGGTATTTCTTCATAGCAGCATGAGAACAGACTAATACAAATACTTTAGACCCTGAGGGTGCAAAGGAAAGAGGCACTAATAATCTTTGTTTTTTAGATTCACCCCATGAGCCTTCCTCATGAAGGGAAACAACTAGTATATCTCTCCTGAACTGTCGCAAACATTTCTGCTTTAGATGATTCCAACTGCTATTTGATCATCATTCCTTTCAAACTTTCTGAGAAGTCTATCAGAAACAGCAGGGGATTGCCCTAGCTTCTGCACTTCCCCTGAAAAAGTGTCACCTGTCACCTCTACATGTCTTTTCTACCTCTAGGTCATTCCATGAGGCTGCTGAATGCCACCTGACTGGTGGTTTGGAAAACTAGAACAGGGGGACTGATTGCTCTCCGCTAGTCTTTCCAAAAATTAAGAGTAACATAAATTATTCCAACTAAATTGGGCACCCCAAGGCCTGCCAGTTGGCTATGAGTCCACATTGGAGGCCACTGTCAACCTATGCTCCTCACTGATGGAGGAAGCTAGCATGAATGTGCCTCTCTCCTGAAAATACAGTGACTTGCACCTTACAGATAGTCATAAGAGACCTTCAAGTATTTAAGGAAATACTACTTTGACCCTGGAAGGCATTAAGGTCAGCCTTAATTCACTGGGCTGAGAATGGTTGCTGAGAATTACCCTAAACTTCTTCGCTATGGGCCATGGTGAAATCTGTGCTGTTGCCAATACATTCTGGTATACTTGGATTGATGCTTCAGACTAAGTACAAATGTCAATATGAAAACTTAAAACCATTTAGATTTCTAATGTAGACCCTGATGACTTATATGATTTTTCTGCAGGTTAGGTCTGGGACAATAGTGGGACACGGTTGAGATTTATGCTGCCAGTTGGTCTTATTCTTTTTCTTGGAGTTCTATTGATAGTAACCTAAGTAAATACTGTATAAGACAAATTTAATGGATTTGGTCCCAGCTGTTCTTGCTCAAATTGTGCACAGTAGCTGATGGAGCGCTATACTCTTGGAAAAATTCACCAGAAGTCAAAAAAACAGTGTAGAAATGAGAGTTGGATATTATTGGGAGATAATACTCCAAGGTTCCCAAGTTTCTGCATGTCTTATAAGCAAAAGGTCAAAAACTGCCCTTTTGTTCTAGACTATATTTTTAAGGATGTCTGTATGGCAAACAGCCTTGGAAGATAAAGCTAGCATCTCTCTGGAGCAGAGGGTAGGCTTGATTACTGTCCAGTGTAATAAATAATTATTAATATGATTGGGTATGTTTGTTTACCATCCAATATAAAAGATTAAACTTCCCTAAGTATTAGGTTCCTCAGCTGTGACAAACCCACTGTGTGTGCAGTATCTCTCTGGGTCACACTGTTTACCCCTGGAACTTGGATAGCAAGAAGTACTGATGCAAACATAAGCTCATGATTACTTATTGTGTTTATGAGTAATAAGGCCCTTTGTTTCTGACCCAAGAGTCTTGTGTCTTATCTTAGCATCCACGAGATAATGTGGCAAGCCAAGTTCTTGTCTTGCAAATAGGGTAATATCTCAGACTCTTCTCAGTTCTTGACACTGGGAAAAAGATCCAATAGGGAAGTAATAAATAGTGAATGGCAAAGAAGGAAGCATTAGACCAGGAAATCAGCGAAAGGCTTTCTGAGAGAGGTGACATTTAAATGCAGAGCAGGCTCATGAGAAGGAAGCAGAGAGCAAGACAGAAACAAACATTAATGCAAAGTCCCAAGGCAGGAATGAACTTAGAATGTCTGAGGAAAGGCGGGGAGACCAGTGTGACTAGAGGACAGCGAGTAAGAAGGCCAGTGCGGGGAAAGGAGATGGGAAAGGAGGGCAGTGGCCAGGCCATGTGGAGCACTGTGAGCTCTGATAAAGTAAGTTGTTCTTGCTTGGGTCTTGACTAATAACTGAGTCCAGTTCTTTAATACATTAACAATACTGAACCCCATTTCAGACTTGTTCCCCTCCAATCCATTCATCTTGCTTATCAGAGATGCAAATCTGACCACCTCCCTCTCCTGCTAAAACCTTTCATTAGTTTCTCAATTCATGTAGGACGAAGTTTAGACTGTTTTACATGGCACACAAGGTCCTCTCTGATGGGGCCACCCCCCTATCACTTGCACAAAGCCTAAGATCCACCCCAAAACTTTATTGCATGGAACTATTTCTCAACTGTATGCTTTCAGTATGCTTCTTTCTGGGTATGGGCAGAATACCCTTTCAGCATTCTTCAGCCCCTGGGCTTCCTGAGAAGTTCACACTCATCTTTCAAGCCTCAACTCAAACACCTTGTTGGTGAAGCTTTTTTAAATTACCTCAAGCAGAGTGCTGCACTGTGTACTCACTTTTATTACAGCCCCCATTACCCTGTATGGACACTACTTGTCTATAGGCCCACATCCTTCATGAGACTGAGATCACTGATGGTAGGAACTATGTCATGTATCCATTAGTCCTCAGCACTAGGACGATTTTTACCAAACAGCAGGTGTTTGGTGAACATGTTTGATTCTGACCCAAGGATTAATTCATTTGATGAATCAATTACTTAATGAATCCTATTCCAAGAATGCGACTTTTTATATAAACACTGCTTTTATCTCAGTTACAATGCAACAGCACTAATGCTCTTTTAAAATCAATTTATTGGTTTACAGTTTACTTACAATAAAATAATCTAATTTTAGCTATGTAGGCTGGGTGTGGTGGCTCATGCCTGTAATGCCAGCATTTTGGGAAGCTGAGGAAGGTGGATCACCAGAGGTCAGGAGTTCGAGACCAGCCTGGCCAACATGGTGAAACCCTGTCTCTACCAAAAATACAAAAATTAGTCAGGCATGGTGATGCACACCTGTAGTCCCAGCTACTTGGGAGGCTGCAGCAGGAAAATCACTTGAACCTGGGAGGCAGAGGTTGCAGTGAGCCAAGATTGTGCCACTGCACTGCAGCCTGGGAGCCTGGGCAACAGAGTGAGACTCCATCTTAGCCAAAAACAAAACAAAACAAAAACAAAAACAAAAAACCCTATGTTTTTTAAATGAGTTTTGGCAAATTTATACGCCCATAAATATTATCAAAATAAAGATACAGAACTTTTCCAACATCTCCAAAAGTTCCATTGGCCTCCTTTGCAGTCAATTTGCCCACCAACACTCCTGGCCTAGACAACCACTGCTCTGGTTTTTGCCACTGTAGATTAGCTTTAACTATTCTAGAATTGTATAAATGGAATTATCAGTCTGTATTTATGTGCCTGACTTCTTTCACAAAGTATAATGTTTTCAAGATTCATCTATGTCATTGAATGCAGTAGTCTTCTTTTTCTTGTTGAGAGAATTTCATTATGGGAATATACCACGATACATTGATTTTAAAAGAACATTAGTGCTATTGGATTGTAATTGTGAGATAAATTTCGTTATTCATTCACCTGTTGATGGACATTTGGATTGTTTCCCAATGTTTTGAAATGTTGAATAAAACTGCTATGTATGTTCATGTCTTTTTGTGGACATATATTTTCATTTCTTTTGGGTAAATACTTAAGAGTAGTATTGCTGGGTTGCATGTTAACCTCATAAGAAGCTGCCAAATTGTTCCCCATAGTGGCTGTACTATTTTTACATTCCCATCAGCATGAAGAGTTCCGTGTTTCTGTACCTCCTTGCCAACACTTGATATTGTCAGCTTTTTTACTAATAGCAATTCTAGTGAGGATGTAGTGGTATTTAATTGTGGTTTTAATTTGCATTTCTGTGGTAACTAATGATATTGAGTGTATTTTAAGCTAACTATTGGTCATTTGTGCATCTCTTTTTTAGTCTATTAAAATCTTTTGCCCATTTTAAAATTAGGTTGTTTGCCTTTAATTATTGAGTTCTAAGAGTTCTTTAGACAATCTAGATAGAAATTTTTTGTCAGATTTGTGTTTTTTGAATATTTTCTCCCAGTCTAACAATATTAACTTTCTAAATTGTTTTCATCTCAACAGAGCTCACCTCTAATAAACTATGTTCTGCTTAGTTGAAGGCCATTGCTGTTCTTTCAAGGTTTATATCATATGCTTCTGGATAACGTAAAAGGGTAGTGTATTTTACACACATTTATTTCTATTGCTTATTTAGCGTACTGGTGTTTACCAACGTCTATCCTCCAAAATGCTTTGGCCAATTACATACCTGTGGCTCTGAATGCTCCTTAAATTTTCTATGTTTTCTGATCCCTGACTTGGCTGAAAAATATTCCAATCACCACAATAAGGTGAAAGTCACATTAGCTCCATACAGCAAGAACTGCCATAGCCTACCCCAACATCATTATTCCTTTTCTACTGATTTATCACAGGAGGCAATGTGCTTAGCTAAAATATACTTCCCACCCTCCTCACAGCTGGGTGTGGCCATGTGGTTAATCCTGGACAACAAGTTGTCAACTTCTTGTGGGAAATACATGAAGAAAAAGAAAAAAGATAACACTTTTTTTTTTTTTTGTAGTCAGAGTTTTTAGGCTTAAGACAAATACTACATGTTACTTTATACTTAAAGATTTATTAAATGTTGTCTGGGGCCAGTGGCTCAAGCCTGTAATCCCAGCACTTTGGGAGGTGGAGGGGGTTAGATCATGAGGTCAGGAGTTCAAGACCAGCCTGGTCAAGATGGTGAAACCCCGTCTCTACTAAAAATGCAAAAATTAGCCGGGCGGGCATGGTGGTGGGCACCTGTAATCCCAGCTGCTTGGGAGGCTAAGGCAGAGAATTGCTTGAACCCAGGAGGTGGAGATTGCAGTGAGCCAAGATCGTGCCACTGCACTCCAGCCTGGGTGACAGAGTGAGACTCCATCTCAAAAAAATAAAATAAAATTAAAATTAAATGTTATATTATTGTTCTTCCCCCTTTCCCTTGGCTTTTCTTTCTCTCCCCTCTTTTCTTTTCCCGTTTGTATTAGGGATCCCCAGAAACAGAACAAGTAAGATATTTATAGATATACAGAAATTTATTATGAGGGATTGGCTTACAGGATTATGTAGGCTGAGAAGTCCTACAATCTGCCATCAGCCGACTGAAGGCCCAGGAAGGTCAACAATGTTATGCTGGTCTAAGCTGGAAGACCTGAGATCCAGGAGACCCAGTCCAAGTCCGGAGGCTGAGAACTGGAAGCACCAACGTCTGAGGGTAGGAGAAGTTAGATGAACAGCTTAAGCAAATACATAATTCCCACTTCCCCCATTTTTTTGTTTTATTCAGGGTCCCTAGTGTATTAAATAATGTTCACCCACATTGAGAAAGGCCATCTGCTTTACTCAGTTTACCAGTTCAAATGCTAATCTCTTCTGGAAACACCCCTACAGGCACATGCAGAAATGTTTTGTCAGCTATCTGGACATCCCCATAGCCCAGTCAAGTTGACATATAAAATTTACCATCACACCCTCCTACCTTTCCTCTTTTTGCCTTTCTTCTATCTCTCCTACTTCTTCATCTCTCTTCTCTTTCTCCAGAATAATAGCTTTATATTTTATGTGTTAGTTTATAATAGGAGTTATACTACAGGTGGTTACCTAGTCTTAAATGACTTGAAACTGAAGGGTGGTGTAGCAGAGTAGTTTTGTTTTGATGTAGGATCTTCCCTAAAATCCCATTCTGGGCTCCTTTATACATCTTCTCTGGCGCTTGACTTCATTTGCTTTAAATAATCTACTGTTCCATGGTTCTGACTTTCCATTGCCTCCTACACATCTGTTTGGACTGATATTCTGCTGTTCGTCATGCAAGCATGATTTCACTTTGAAAATGATTTCCTTTTGATGGATGCTCTGGTTGTTCAGGCGAGCACAGTCTTGTGTTTTTAACATCCTCTTCAGCTGGTCTCAGCATTCCAACAGCCATCCCTCAGGGTCTCAGTCATTCACTCATGCTAGCTCCGGACTTCTTTGTAATTAAATGCCAAAAATGCTGTATTCCTTGGATTAATCTATATCACGGCTCAGCAAACTACAGTCGGTGGGCCAAATCTGGCCCTAGCTTGTTTTTGTGTGCCCTGTGAGCTAAGACTGATTTTACACTTTTAAGTGTTAAAAAAGCAAATGAAAAAAACTACGAAGAATATGTGATAGAGACTGCATATAGCGCACAAAGCCTAAAAGATTCACTATCTGGCTGTTTATTGAAAAGTTTGCCTAACCCTGATTTATGTTAAAAAATTAAGTTTTTATGTAACACCACATCATGCAAAACAGCAAGCTTCATGTCTTCCCAATTTAGAAAGTCTTTTGGTATGGTTTGACTTTAAGTGTAAACCATGTAGACTATATGAAACATTCTTTAGGGAGAGCCCAGGGAAGACCTCTAAAGACAATTAGCAAAGCAGCTGAAACTGAGATTCAGGGAGAGACTTTATGATTGAATGAGACATACTAGACAATGGTTGCAAATGGCCTCAAATTGGAAGTAACAAGGACTAATGCACCAAATTATGTGAAAACTGAACTACTTCTCATTTGGCCTTCTTTATAGGAAGTTCTAGGGAAGTAGAACCAAGGATTTACTTATCTGATTGTGGGGAATTATTTGGCCAGGAGAACTCAGGGGAGGTTAGCTAGTATTAAGCAACACTTTCACTCATTCATACCATTCATTATTCATATTGCTCATTATCGAGTGGAAAGGGATAAACCTAGTTATTAGCTTTACACATTGTGACATTTGCAATCAGCTTGAGCACAATACCAGTTATTTTTACAATAAAAAAGTTGATCATCTTATTCCTCTAATCTGCCCCCCTTATCCACCCTTTTTTCTCACTCTACCCCTTTACAAATTTCTTACCTTAGGCCACATATTCCCTCATATGCTTTTGCACAGGAAGGTGTCCACCTGAAACACCTTTCCCCTAATTCTGTCTATTGAAATTCTGTTTATCCTTCCAGGTCCACATTTCGTAGAAACCTCCCAGATGCCTTCAGTTGCTGTTTGTTTCTCTGGGTTCTAGGGTTCCAGTGATCCTGGGCCACTTTTTGGGCTTATTTCTTGGCCTGGAAGTTCCCTACCATGCAAATGATATAAATTCAAGATATACACCCAAATATGTCACAGAACTGGGATTTTGATTTCTGGTCACTATTTTCTAACCCAAGGCCCCAGAAGGACAGCGACTTTCTTCAAGGCTTTTCTGGACTTGTGGCGTTTACCTGACTCCTTTTCCCTGGAGAAGGCAGTCCTTTGTGGCTCTGACTTTCATGCCCAAGGCCCAGGTAGGCTCCCAGCCTCATGTAGAGCCTAGGCCGAACTTCTTGCCCTTGAATCAGCAGTCCCAAGGGCCTCCATTCCATTCAATCCCTATGGGCTGTGACTGCATCACCCTGCTACTGCGTGCTGCTCTGACTTTGGCTTCTGCCTTTGTTTTTGCTTCCTGCATGTTTACCATTCTTTTGTGCTTGGCTTGTAGTAAAATTGTTTTGTGGTGTTTTCCTATTTTATCCAGCATTTCTTTGTTTTGGGAGCTGGGTGTAAGATGGTGATGCAGGGAGGGAACCTGCTTATGTCAGCTCATTCTGCTGTGTTTCCTGATGGTCCCAGAACAGTATACTGGTGTGCAATTATGGAAGTTGTCACAACTATTCATTCCACTTAATCTGTGTAAATAGAAAGATCCCAAGTACACCTCTTGTGTAATAACACTACTTCTCTCTAACATCTGGATGTCTAGAGTTCCCACATAAGATTGTTTCTGGAGTTTTTCCAACTAAAGAAATAGATCCCAGTGGGGAAAGGTTAAATTCCCAGAGATGTATGGGAGAAAATGAGCAGGCCAAGGGAAACTTCACAGTAATAAAAACATAATCAATTGTCACTTACCTGGGAAGATGAGCATTTTGCTACAGTGCAGATAACCAGGAATTCACTGAGTGGCAGTCAACCCTATGCCAAATCATGTTTAAATTTAAATTATAATTTGGCATTCTAAGCGTACACTTCAAGCACTTTTCATATAGCTAAAATGACTGTTACAAATAGTTAAACAAAGGATTGTTTATATCGAGAATAGCTTGCATTTTAGAGGGCAAATCTGACTTTACAGGTCAATGGACTAACTTTATGCAATTTCACTCATGGTTACAATGGAGGAATAATATAGGATAGGTAATTAGAAGTCATTTATATCAGGGCATTATTTTATTTCTAAATATGGATGTATAAAAAATTAAGACAGCTTGACCAATTACTTGGTAATGCTCATCTTTCAATTACCTAACCTATATATTTTTTCTAAACTCATGTGTGTATATACAAATTATATATTCTTTTTGCTTTTTTGAAACAGAGTCTCACTCTGTCACCCAGGCTGGAGTGCAGTGGCACGATCTCGGCTCACTGCAAGTGCTGCCTCCCGGGTTCACGCCATTCTCCTGCCTCAACCTCCCAAGTAGCTGGGACTACAGGCACCCGCCACCACACCCGGCTAATTTTTTGTATTTTTTAGTAGAGATGGGGTTTCACCGTGTTAGCCAGGATGGTCTCCATCTCCTGACCTCGTGATCCACCCGCCTCGGCCTCCCATAGATTATACATTCTTAATTTGAAATAACAAGTGTCCTCATTTTTCCAGACTGAATCTTTGAATTCATTCCTATAATATGCATGACTGGGAAATCACTGAGTTAATTTTCTGTTTTTTTTTTTTTTTTTTTAGACGAAGTCTCTCTCTCTGTTGCCCAGGCTGGAGTGCAGTGGCACAATCTCAGTTCACTGCAACCTCTGCTTCCCGGCTTCAAGCAATTTCTGACTAATTTTTGTATTGTTAGTAGAGACAGGGTTTCACCATGTTGTCCAGACTGGTCTCGAACTTCTGACCTCAAGTGATCCACCTGCCTTGGCCTCCCAAATTGTTAGGGTTACAGGCGTGAGCCACCACCAATCTTTTTGACAGACAGTGTGTGTTTGCCACCAAACTTCCATAAGAACAGATACTGAATACTTTGCTGTATCAGCAAGGGATATAAAAGTGGAGCAAAAGACCAAAGAAGGATGAAGGGACCCCATATTTTACTCTGTTTCATGGCGCTACAGGTTTTATAGTCAGATGGAGACTCAGATTGGGAAGTACAGTTCTGTCTTTTTTACACATGGAAAACCAGGCTCAGGCAAGGTGAAATGACTTGCTCAGGGTCACATGGCTGGAAGAAGGGCTGCAGCTGGAGCCCAGGCATCTTCTTACCCAGCTCCTCAGAAGGACATTCATTATTGGGATAATTTGAGGAGATTTATGTAACAGCACTTGAAGATAATGGGGTCTTTGGAATACGCGTCTACCTTGTGGCATAAAAAGCACTGCCTGTGTATGTGTCGCTTTGTTACAGAAGGAAGCAGACACATACTTGGTGTATATATATTTATTTCCTTATAACTGATTCTAAACCATCTGAACATTTCTAAACATTCTGTAATATAAGGAACTGCAACTCATTTCCCATATTTTGTGCAGTGTGTGGTACTGAGATATTGTTTATGTGGGCAAGCTGGGAATTGTGATGGGAAGCTAAAGATGAATAGGACAATAAAAAGAGAAATATATTTAATTTTCTTAGGGAAACTTTGAAATATAATATGGAAAAAAATCCAAATGTGCATTTTAAGGGACAGCTGGGATCCTGGAACTCTGGTGCAGTAAACACTGCATTTTTTTTTTTTTCCAGATTGACAGATACACAGCCTCTGCATTTCACATTGCTGGTTATTGCTTAATGCTTAGCAAAATCCTCTGCTTAGGAAACATTCACAAGACACTTGTTGGTTGACTGACTAATTCTTCACATCACAAAACTGACCAGTTGTGAGAGTTGCTCAAATCTTTAGTCTACAGTTGAGCAAAGAAACAAGAGTGGGGATATAGCTTTAGACTCACAAATTGCATGGAATATCTCAGATACTTTCTGCAGTTCTAATATTGATCTAGGAGTGTTCTTAAAACATTACTATGGCAACAATCCCTATTTCCCCAGTGGGGGCAAGCAATGCATTATCTATGCAAAGAAAGAAGTAAGAAAAGAGTATTTCAGATGCCACCTTTTTACGCCCTGCAGATAGATGTGCCCTGACCTCTCAGTATTATTTTTGCTGAGGACAGTGTCTGGAAAATAAGATGTGTTGAGAGTTACTGACTGACTCTGGAAGATGTCATCAATTCAAATACTATGTCACAGAAAAATGCATCTTGATGATTTAAGATTTTCCACAAAAATGAATACTTTCATCATATTTGAAGTCAATCAGGTTTATCACTTGAGAACACCATGAAAAAAAGATAATATTTTCAGCCAGTAGCTGAAGATAGTAGCACAGGGTACGGTACAAAGATATGGCTGTAGGTGTTCATAAATTTGTTCATGTGGCATTTACTGAACAAATATTTTTCGAGCATAGTCTATGAGTAAGAAGAGAGCTAGATGTCAATTCCATCAGCAAGAGTTACTAGGGCTTATTGATGCCTTTTGAACATTTATGACCAGGTTTTGCTTTTATCATTAAACAAGTCAGGCCACTGCCAAACATGATCAAACTCAACACTTCATTTCTTTCTTTTTTCTCCACAGAATCTAGAAATAGTAGGTAACTTACCTACTGTTTATCATCTTTGTTTCAAAGATGAGAAAACTAAGGAAACTAGGCTGTCTGTATAGTATAAATTACAGTGTAAACTGGCCATTTGCCATAATTTGCTTCATGTTGATGGTCAAACCTGATGGAATACTTTATGTATGTGTGTGTGTATATATAGTATATATAGTGTGTGTGTAATTATGTATAGATGTATATATAGTCTATGTATAGATACGTATATTTGTATATATACATAAAGTATATATGTATAGAGGGTACGGTACAAAGATATGGCTGTAGGTGTTCATAAATTTGTTCATGTGGCATTTACTGAACAAATATTTTTCGAGCATAGTCTATGAGTAAGAAGAGAGCTAGATGTCAATTCCATCAGCAAGAGTTACTAGGGCTTATTGATGCCTTTTGAACATTTATGACCAGGTTTTGCTTTTATCATTAAACAAGTCAGGCCACTGCCAAACATGATCAAACTCAACACTTCATTTCTTTCTTTTTTCTCCACAGAATCTAGAAATAGTAGGTAACTTACCTACTGTTTATCATCTTTGTTTCAAAGATGAGAAAACTAAGGAAACTAGGCTGTCTGTATAGTATAAATTACAGTGTAAACTGGCCATTTGCCATAATTTGCTTCATGTTGATGGTCAAACCTGATGGAATACTTTATGTATGTGTGTGTGTATATATAGTATATATAGTGTGTGTGTAATTATGTATAGATGTATATATAGTCTATGTATAGATACGTATATTTGTATATATACATAAAGTATATATGTATAGATGTATATATAAAGTGTGCATATGTGTGTGTATATATGTGATATATACGGACACATATAAGTATGTGAATTATATATATGCATACATATGCACACACATATAAATATATGAATTATCTGGATTCACTAGATAAGTAGATTACTCAAATGCTATATTATTTACTACATAAGTATGGTCCAGGGCTAGCAGCATCGGCATCATCTGGAAGCTTGATAGAAATGAAGAATCTCAGGCCCCACCCCAAATCTACCAAATCATAGTCTGCCTTTTAACAAGATCCCCAGGTGATTCATGTGCAATTAAAGCTTGAGAAGCATTTCTGTAACAGATTTTAACCAGCCAAGCGAGTTGAGAGTTGAGACAATTATCTAAAGGAAGAAATCTGTTTCAATTCTCTATACAGTTTTTAAAAAGTGATTATCTGGGAGGTAGAAGGGAGAATGGTCAGGATGTTGAACTATATGGATAAGTACTTCAATTCTCAGATTTGTTGCTGGTGTGGGCATGCATGATGCCTGCTCAAGAATAAGCTTTCATGTCTCTTAAATCCCCAGTAAATTAGGAGAGGCAAAGTATTGCTCATTATTTAAAGATAAATTATTATGCAAACAATAGAAATTTAAGAATTAAAAAGAAAATCCTAACTCTCATCATGTGGCCTTTCAATTTCAATGAGCTGCCAGTCTCTGCATATTCACACATGATGTTTACATACTTGTATTTGTACAATCATTCATTTACTCCAAGCAATAGGGTGAACATGGGCAAAGCTATGGAGGTTAGATGGAAAGAATGTAATGTTTGAAGATTTTGTATTCATTCTTTTTTGTATAGTGCTATGTTGAACTAATTGTAATGATAATTAGTAACAACAATTCTGGCTATAACCAAATGTCCTAATGATGATTTGTAATGCATGTTACACATCTTATTGAATTACTGTGAAAACATTATTTAATCTTTCTGCTATTAGATACATATTCAGATAGTTTCTATGTTTTGTCATTATAAATAACGCAGTAATAAATATCTGTGTGCAGTTTGTATAGTTTGAGCCATCAAATTCATTTCATAGCATAAATTACCAATAATCAAATTATTGAATATAAATATATATAATATTTTACAAAGCACACCTATAATATATGGATAAAGTTGTTTTAGAAAAAGTCTATAACAATTTATTTTGAATCCTGCATTGTTAGAGCATTCCAGTTTCACTGCATCTTGCTAGCAATAGAAATAATTATTTCCAAATTTATTAATCAACATACAGCATTATTTTCCACAGTGAAAATAATTGAAACTATAATTAAAATTAACTTTCTCTATCTTGTTTTCTTAGAACAAAATTTCCCAATATATCTTCTGTGAGCCAAACCGTAAATGGGCAACAGATGTATTGGGATATCTTGCTCCATGATCTTCTGAGTAACACTGGAGATAACTGAAGCCTCTGTCTGGATGGTCACTCCCCAGCATGAATAGTATGGGATAAGTTTGGGCAGACTTAAAATCACTGTTTCCACTATTTCAGTTCTTTCTTTTTTTTTCTACAGAAACAGTTTTTAAAAATTAACATTTGTAGGGCAGAGAAAATACTCTGTATAATACTTGTGTTAGGCTGTTCTTGCATTGCAATAAAGAAATACCTGAAACTGGATAATTTATTAAAAGAGAGGTTTAATTAGCTCACAGTTCTGCAGGCTGTACAGGAAGCATGGTGCCAGAATATGCTTCTCAGAGGCCTCAGGAAAGTTTTCTTCATGGTGGAAGGCAAAACAGGGAGCTTGCATGCCACATGACAAAAGCAGAAGCAACAGGGATGGGGGGTGGGGTGGTACACACTTAAACAACCAAATCTCGAGTGAGCTCACTCACTATCAGAAGGACAACACCAAGGCATGAGGGATCTATCCCCATGACACGAACACCTCCCACCAGGCCCCACCACCAACATTGGGAGTTATAATTCAACATGAGATTTGGTGGGGACATATATTCAAATTATATCATTCCACCCCTAGCCCCCTACATCTCATGTCCTCACATTGCAAAATACAATATTTCTTTCCCAGTAGTCCCCCAGACTTAACTCATTCCAGCGTCAACTCAAAAGTCCCAAGTCCCAAGTCCAAGTCCAAAGTCTCCTCAGGAGATGAGTTCCTTCTACCTATGAGACTGTACAATCAAAACAAGCCATTTACTTCCGACCCAGTGGGGATATAGGCATTAGGTAAACACTTCCATTCCAAAAGGGAAAAATTGGCTAAAAAAAGGAGGCTATAGGCTCCATGCAAGATCAAAACCCAGCAGGGCAGTCATTAAATCTTATAGCTCCAAAATAATCTCCTTTGACTCCATGTCCCACATCCACAGCATGCTGGTGTAAGGGGTGGGCTCCCAAGGCTTTGGGCAGCTCTATCCCTGTGGCTTTGCAGGGTTCAGCCCCCATGGCTGCTTTCACAGGTTGTTGAGTGCCTGGGGCTTTTCCAGGTGCAGGGAGCAAGATACCAGTGGACCTAGCATTCTGAAGTCTGGAGGATGGTGGTCCTCTTCTCACAGCTCCACTAGGCAGTGCCAAGGGGATATGTGGGGTTGGAATCCCCACACATAGTCCCCAATTAGGCACTGCCCTAGTAAAGGCTCTCTGTGAGGGTTCTGCCTCCGTAGCAAGCTTTTGCTTGGGCATCCAGGCTTTCCCATACATCCTCTGAAATCTAGGCAAAGGCTACTAAGACTCCTTTACTCTTGCACTGTGTGTGTCTGCAGGCTTAACACCACACGAATGCCTCCAAAGCTCATGGTTTTTGCTGTCTGGAGTGGCAGGCAGAGATGTACTGGGGTCCTTTTGATCCACAGCTGACGATGGAGCAGAGGAGATGTAGGAAGCAGTGTCCTGAGACTGCACAGGGCAGCAGAACCCTAGGCCTGTTCATGAAACCATTCAGTCCTCCTAGGCCTCTGAACCTATGATAGGAAGGGCTGCTGTGAAGGTCTTAGAAATGCCTTTGACACCTTTTTCCCATTGTCTTGGCTATCAGCACTTATCTCCTTTTAAGTCATGCAAATCTCTGTAGCAAGTGGTTGCTCTGCAACCTGCTTGAATTTCTCTCCCCAAAAAACTTTTTCTTTCTCTGCTGCATATCTAGGCTATAAATTTTCCAAACTTTCATGTTCTGCTTCTCTCTTAAATATAATTTCCAATTTTAAAAAATTTATTTGCTCCTACCTCTGAGTGTATCCTGTTAGAAGCAGCCAGGCCACACCTTGAACACTTTCCTGCTTAGAAATTTCTTCTCCCAGACACCCTAGGTCATCACTATCAAGTTGAAATTTCCACAGATCCCTAGGGCATGGGCACAATGCAGCCAAGTTTTTTGCTAGGACACAATAAAGGCAACCTTTGCTCCAGTTTTTAAGTTCTTCATTTGCCTCTGAGACCTCAGCAGCCTAGACTTCACTGTCCATATCACTGTCAGCATTTTGGTCACAATCATTTAACCAGTCTCAGAAGTTCCAGACTTCCCTTCATCTTCCTGTCTTCTTCTGAGCCCTCCAGATTCTTCCAGCATCTGCCTGTTACCCAATTCCAAAGTTGTTTTCACATTTTCAGGTATCCTTATAGCAATGTCCTACTCCTAGTACCAATTTTCTGTGTTAGGCCATTCTTGCATTGCTATAAAGAAATATCTGAGACTGGGTAATTTATAAGAAAGCGATTTAATTGGTTCATGGTTCTGCAGGCTTTACAGGAAGTATAGCATCAGTATCTGCTCTTGGGAGGGCTCAGGAAGCTTTTACTTATGTTAGAAGGTGAAGCAGGAAGCTTGCATGTCACATGGAGAAAGCAGGAGCAAAAGGGAGTGGGAGGGGGGTGTCACACACTTAACCAAATCTTGAGAGAACTCACTTACTATTGTGAGGACAATGCCAAGCAGAAGGGATCTGCCCCCATGACCCAAATGCCTCCCACCAGGCCCCCTGCAACATTCCTCAATGTTGATTAAATGAAATGGGATTAAAATTCAACATGAAATTTGGGGGGAAGATACATTGAAACTATGTCAATACTATAAGGCTGAATACAGTACGTGGCACTATACATCTGTCCAAACCATAGAATATACACAACCAAAGGTGAGCCCTAAGGTAAACTATGAACTTTAGGTTATGATGATGTGCCAATGCGGGTTCATTGATTGTAACAAATATACCACTGTGGTGCTTGATGTTGATAGTTGGGGAGATTATGCATGTGTTGGGGGGTAGAGAATAGATGGGGAATCTCTGTATCTTTCACTCAGTTTTGCTGTGAACCTAAAACTGCTCTAAACAATATAAAGTCTTTAAAAAATATATACTTTTGTTTTTTTTATAAGTTTTGGTTTACAAGACAATTGAGCAGAAGGCACAGATAGTTCCTAAATACTCACTCAACCCAAACACACCTCCTGGTTTTGCCATGCATTAGTGTGGTACATTTTTTACAAATTATGAGCCAATCTTGATACATTAATATTGAAGTCCATAGTTTACATTAAGGTTCACTCTTTGTATTATACACTTCCATGAGTTTTGACAAAACCCTATCACATGCATCTACTACTACAGTATCATACAGAATAGTTTCACTGTTCTGAAAATCACCTGTGCTCCACTTATTCATCCTTTCTTCACCTCTTTCCTCTGAACCCCTAGCAACCACTGATCTTTTTATTGTCTCCACAGTTTTGCCTCTTCCAGACTGTCGTATAGTTGTAACCTTACAGTATATAACCTTTTCAGATTGGTTTTTCTTACTTAGCAAGTTTCCTCCATGTCTCCTCACAGTGTGATAGTTCATTTCTTTTTATTGCTGAATAAAATTTCATTGTATGGATGTACCAGAGTTTGTTTATCTATTTACCTACATTGGTTGCTTTCAAGTTTTAGCAATTATGAATAAACTGCTATAAACAAAAGACAACGAATCAACCTAGATACCATGAACAGCAGATTAAATGAAGAAAATGTGGTACATATACACCATGGAATACTGCACAGCTACTAAAAAAATAAGATCATGGCCTTTGCAGCAACATGGATGGAGCTGGAGGCATTATCCTAAGCAAAGTGATGCAGAAACAGAAAACCAGATACTGCATGTTCTGACTTATAAGTGGGAGCTAAACATGAGTACACATGAACACAAAAAAAGGATCAATAGACATTGGGGCCTATTTGAGGGTGGTGGGTGAGAGGATGGTTAAGATTGAAAAACTAGCTATCAGGTATTATCCTGATTACCTGGGTGACAAAAATATCTGTATACCAAACCCTTGGGACATACAATTTACAAATGTAATGAATTTGCACATGTACACTTTGAACCTAAAAATGCAAAAAGCTGGAAAGAAAAAAAAGAATAAAACTTATAATTAAAAAAAACTGAAGCAGGAAATTAAAGAAAAAAAAGGAAAATAAAATTAAAAGAGAAAACAAGCTTTCTACATTAGGCTGACTCATCCCAAAGGCAGTAACAAGCAAAGCCTGGACCCAGGTGAAGTCTCAATAACATTATCAAAGAAACCAGGGCTCAAAGGAATGTGCTGTAGAGACTCTCCCAGCACTCCCTCAACATAAGGAGAAGGAAACAAATTTTCTTTTCCCCCGTGATATGAGTAAACTTATGAGTTTATAGATTCCTGTTTTTTGTAACTAGTAACTTCACGTATTCTGTTTTATCTAAGCAGCACAGTGAAAGTTATAAGACGTGCCTGAGCAGGCCTGGGCTGCAGTCATCTAGGTGCCATAGCGAAGGTTATGAGATAAGTCCGTGCAAGGCATTAGAGCAAGCCTGGATAACAGCCATCTAGACCGCATAGCAAGAGTCGCATGTAATCCTGAGTTATGAACCTGTCACAATTTGATTAACTGCCTTTGTTCTGCCTCTGTATGCTTGCTTTCACACCACTACACTTTGCACTACTATAAGCTTATTTCAAGCTAGCCCACCCCCTTTTGGAAGTGTGTATAAAAGTCAAGTGCTGTCTTTGTTCTAGGCTCAGTTTTTGGATGTTAATCTGCTAAGTCTAAGTGCACTCAATAAACATCCTCCTATTTCACCAGGTAGTCTCTCCAGTCCTCCTCATTCCCACAAAAATACAGAAAAACAAAATGAAACTGCCATAAACATTTGTATGTGGGGCTTTGTATAAACATGTTTTCAATTCATTGGGATAAATACCAAGGAGCAAAACTGCTATATCATCTGGTCAGAGTATATTTAGTTTTGTGAATATTGCCAATCTGTCACCCAAAGTGGCCATACCATTTTGCGTTTCCATCAGCAATGCATGAGAATTCCTCTTGCTCCACATCCTCACTAGAATTTGGTGTTTTAGTGTTTTTGAATTTTAGTTATGTGGTGGTTTATCATTGTTGTTTTAATTTGCAATTCCTTAATGACACGTTGTGTTGAGGATTTTCTCTATGCTTATTTGCCATTTGTATATCTTCTTTGATGAGATGTCCATTCAGAACTCTTGCCTATTTTTCAATTCGGTTGTTTGTTTTCTTATTGTTGAGTTTTAAGAGTTCTTTGTTGAATTATTTGGCTATCAGTCCTTACATGTTTTGCAAATATTTTCTTCCAGTCTGTGGCTTGTCTTTTCATTTTCTTAATAGTATCTTTCACAGAGAAGTTTTTAAAATTTTAATAAAGTCTATTGATGAAAAGAGTCAAAATCTGTAAAATATTTGAAGAGATTTATTCTGAGCCAAATGTGAGTGGTAAAGCCTGTGACACAGCCCTAGGAGATCCTCAGAACCTATGCCCAAGGTGGTTGGGCTACACCTCGATTTTTTTGCATTTTAGGGAGACAAAGACATCAATCAGTGTATGTAGGATATAAATTGGTTTGGTCCAGAAAAGCAACACAACTTGAAGTATGAAGTGGTGGGTGTGGATATGGGGGTGCTTCCAGGTCATAGGTGAATGTGAAGATTTTCTGATTGGCAATTGGTTGAGTTCATCTAAGACCTGGAATCAACAGAAGGGAGTGTCTGGGTTAAGATAAGAGGTTGTGGAGACCAAGGTTCTTATTACACAGATGAAGCCTCCAGGTAAAAGGCTTCAGACAGAATAGATTCATTTCTTATTGGACAGAATAGTCTTATTAGACTTAAAAAGGTGTCAGACTCTTAGTTAATTCTCTTCTAGGTCAGACACAAAAACCTGGAAATGGAAGGGGATTCTCTACAGAATGTAGATGTCCCCCACAGGAGACAGCTTTGTGGAGCCATTTCAAAATATGTCAAAGAAATATATTTTGGGGTAAAATACTTTAGTTTTTTTCAGAGCCTGCTATCTGCCATGTTTGTATCTTATTGCTATAAAGTGTCTGTTTTGTCAGTCTTAAGGTCTCTGTTTATATATACAATACTTTATGTTCTAGGGTACATGTGCACAACGTGCAGGTTTGTTACATATGTATACCAGTGCCAGTGGGTGCTACACCCATTAACTTCATTCAATTACATTGGTATTCTCCTAATGCATCCCCTATCCAATCCCCACCCACAAGCAGGGGCCTGGTGTGTGATGTTTCCCTTCCTGTGTCCAAGTGATCTCATTGTTTAATTCCCACCTTATGAGTGAGAACATGTGGTGTTTGTTTTCTGTGCTTGCGACGTTTTGCTGAGAATGATGGTTTCCAGTGCCTCCATGCCACAAAGGACACAAACTCATCCTTTTTTAATGAGCTGTATAGTATACCATTCGTGTAATATGTGCCATTTTCTTAATCCGATCATTGATAGACATTTGGGTTGGTTCCAAGCTTTGCTTTGTGAATAGGCTGCAATAACATTACGTGTGCATTTGTCTTTATAGCAGCATGATTTATAACTCCTTTGGTTATATACCTGAATGGGAGGCTGGGCAAATAGGGATTTCGAGGTCTAGATCCTTGAGAATAGCCACTACTATTTCCGCATATTGTGAACTAGTTAACAATCCTCAACAGTGTAAAGTGTCCTAGCTTCTCCAATCCTCTCCAGCAACCTGTTGTTTCCTGACTTTTTAATGATAGCAATTCTAACTGGTGTGAGATGGTATCTCATTGTGGTTTTGATTTGCATTTTAATATTAATAGCTGGTCATTCTGTGCCTGAATTCCAAAAGGAGGAAGGTATAATTAGGAATGTCCAACCACCTATTACCATCATGAACTGAACTAGTGTTTCAGGTTTACTTCAGACTGTCCTTGACCAAGAGGGGTCCATTCAGTTGGTTGAGGGGCTTAGAATTTTATTTTTGGTTTAGAAGTCCAATTTATCAGTTTTTCTCTTTCATGGATCATGCTTTTGGTGTTGTATGTAAGAAATCATCACCAAACCCAAGTTGCTCTGGATTTGCTATGTTATCTTCTAGGAGTTTTATATTTTACATTTTGCCTCCAGGTTTATCATCTGATTTGTGTTAATTTTGGTGAGACACCTAAGGTCTGTGTCTAGATTCCTTTTTTCGGGGGTGGGGGGCATGTGGACAACCACTTGTTCCAATACCACTTGTTGAAAAGACCACCCTTTCTCTGTTGGATTGTCTTCTCTCCTTTGTGAAAGTTCAGTTGACTATATTTGTTTGGGTCTATTTCTGGGTTCTCTTTTCTGTTCTGCTGAAATATTTGTCTTTTTTTCCCCTCCAATACAACACTGTCTTGATTACTGCAGCTTGAGAGTAAGTCTTGAAGTCAGGTAGTGTCAGTGCTCTGACTGTTCTTCTCCTTTAAATACTGTCTAGGTTGTTCTGGGTCTTTTGTCTTTCCTTCAGGGAGTGAGTGAAGATGAAAATGTAAGGGCAGGAAGGCAGAGATAATGTGGTTCTTTGTGAGGAGCTGCCTTCAAGTTCAAGGTTTTGAGCCATTTGTGCTACTGGCTAGAAAGCTGATAGAATAGTCTGGTAGAAAGTAACAGGGAAGGAGACTGGGAGAGAATGATCAGGGAAAATCTGTGCGAGAAGGAGAGAGACATTTGAATGAAAAGAAGAAAGCAGGCAAATGGAGGTGAGGGGAAGAGCTTTCCATGCAAGGGAGAATAGCCAGTACAAAGATCTAGTGGTGAGAAAAAGCTTAAAGTCCAAGGGAGAGATGCCAATGTCTCCCAGCAGGGTGAAAGGTGAAGTTTGTGGGGGGGGAAAAAAAAAAAGGAAAGAAAGAAAAAAGAAAATAAAATTGAGTCTTCCTGTCCATGTACATGAACTGTCTCACCACATGTTATCTTCCTTGATTTCTTTCATCACAGTCTTATAATTTTCCTCATATAAATCTTGTGCTTATTTTTATAGATTTCTTTTTTCTTTTCAGTGTGAATGTAAATGACATTATGTTTTCATTTCAAATTTCAATTTTTCACTGCTGGTATATAAGAAAGCAATTTATATATTAACCTTGTATCCTGCAACCTTGTTAAAATTGCTTATTAGCTTCAGGGTTTTCTGATGTTGATTCTTTGGGATTTTCTACATTGATGATCATGCCATCTATGAACAAATATAGTTTTATTTCTTCCTTCCCAATCTGTATACATTTTATGTTCTTTCTGTATCTTATTGTATCAGCTAGGACATTCTAGTAGGATGTTAAATAGGAATAGTAAGAACAGACATTCTTGCCTTGTTCCTACCTGATCTTAGGTAGATCTTGCTTCTCACCATTAAGTATGACATTAGCTCTATGGTTTTTGTAGATGTTTTATATCAAGTTGAGGAAGACCCTCTCTATTCCTAGTTTGCTGAGGATTTTTTTAAAAAATCATTAATGGGTTTTGGGTTTTCTCAAATGTTTTTTCTGCATCTATTGATAAAATCACATGTTTTTTCTTCTTTAGCCTGTTAATGTGATGAATTAACTGATTTTTGAACCACACATGGAATAAATCCCAGTGGTTCATGATGGATAATTCTTTTTATATACCGTTTGCTAATAATTTGTTGTGAATTTTTACATCTGTGTTCATGAGAGATGGTTAGAGATATTGGTCTTCAGTTTTCCTTTCTTGCAGTGTCTTTGGTTTTACTACTGGTGGAATGCTGGTCTCAGAATGTTAGAGAGTATTCTTTCTGCTTCTATTTTCTTTAAGAGATTATAGATAATTAGTATAATTTCTTTCTTAAATTTTTGGTGGAATTTATCAGTGAACTCATCTGGGCCTGGTGCTTTCTGTTTTGGCAGGCTACTAATTATTGATTTAATTTCCTTAATAGATATAGGCCTATTCTAACTGTATATTTCTTCTTGTGTGGATTTTGGTAGGTTGTATCTTTCAAAGAGTTGGTTCATTTATCTGGGTTATATATGTGGGCATAGAGTTGTTCAGAAGATTCCTTTATTAATGTTTTAATGTCCATGGAATCAGCCGTGATGACCCATCTTTTATTTCTTATATTAGTAATTTATGTATTCTCTTTTTTTCCTAGTTAGCCTGGCTAGAGGTTTATTGATTTGATTGATTATTTCAAAGAACCAGGTGTTAGTCTTGTTGATTTTCTTTATTGATTTCCTCTTGCCAAGTTCACTGATTTCTGCTCTAATTTTTATTATTTCTTTTCTTCTGCTTACTTTGGGCTTAATTTCTTCTTCTTTTTCTAGTTTCTGGAGTTGCAAGCTTAGGTTATTGATGCTATATCGTTCTTTTCTTTCATACATGCATTCAATCCTTTAAATTTTCCTCTAAGCACTGTTTTTTTCTGTACCTAACAAATTTTGATAAGCTGTATTTTCAAAATATTTCTAAATTTTCCTTGAGACTTCTTATTGGACCCACATGTTATTTGGAGGTATGTTGTTTAACATTCAAATATTTGAGTAAGTTTCTACCTATCATTCTTTTATTGATTTCAAGTTGAATTCTATTGTAGTCTGAGAATATGCTTTGCATGATTTCCATTTTTTAATATCTGTGGTGGGGTGTCTTATGACTCAGAATGTATTCTATCTTGATAAATGTTCCAGGCTAGCTTGAGAACAATGTGTATTCTGTTGTGTATAAATGTCAATTAGGTCCAGTTGACTGATAATGCTGTTCAAGCCAACTCTATCTTTACTTATTTTCTGCTTGTTTCATCTCTCAATTACTTGAAAAGAGGGATGTTGAAGTGTCCAACTATAATAGTGGATTTATTTATTCATTGAGTTATATCAATTTCTTCCTCATATTTTGAAACACTGTTGTTAGGTGCATACATGTTTAGGATTGTTATATCTTCTTGGACGTAAATATTTTCTACTTATCAAGTCAAGAGCAATTGTTTAAGATTAATCTAAGACTTTAAAGACCAAATAAAAGATGAGCTTTTATGTACAACCTCAAAACAGTATTTAGTATTTACAATTCCATCAACTATATTCTATAGATAAAAAAGAAAAAGAGAAATTGTCTCATAATTTGAATCAACTGGTTTCAAGTTTGGTATGAACAATTTATTAGAAACCCCTGACAAAAATGGATAATGTCCCTATCATGTTATACAGTGCTCATACAAGTTGTACAGAGGGGTAGGGATTAATGCCATTGTGGTACTTTCCTTACAGAGGCATTTTTATTGAATCAAATACTAATGTAAAGTTCAGGTTATAAGTATACATGATTCATTTATTTTAAAGGTGCTTAGAATTAAGTATCACTCAGTACCTACATGAAGGCCTGTTCAGGTTATAAGTATACATGATTCATTTATTTTAAAGGTACTTCGAATTAATTATCACTCAGTACCTACATAAAGGCCTGTCCCCAGATCTACCAGGGAAAAAGCCACCAGAAAGTTGGAAAAGTCATCTCATGCCTAGAAATGATGTCTAATAATGATAACTAGTAATGATATCTACTGGCCACTTCCCTAAATCCTTGGGTAAGGAAATTACTCTCCCCACTAGCACTAGTCTGTTAATGGTAAACATTCAGAGAAGAATTCTAGTCATTAATCAATTCTAGTCACTAATCAAAAGTGATATTTGATATGCAGGAAATGGGATGGGGCTCAGAGAAGCTGGAAAATGTGGCCCCCAAAAGAAAATTTCAGAGCCTTATTTGAGAGATCTAACTTCAGAACTGAACTGTAATATAAAGTTGGATTAACTCCTTTTACATGATATTCAACTGGAGCTTTCTGAATATCTGAATTTCCTAGATTTTTATTCATGAAATAGGGGGACAGAGAAGGAAGCCACCACATCCAAAACCATTAGAACATACATTGAGACTTTGACTAATGCCAAAGACGGAATAAGAAGTATTGGTTTTACCCTGCTGTGTCTAGCAGCTCACTCTTTTGTCTGCCCTAACCCCAAGCAGAAAAAAGTATGAAACAACAGTTTGCAAGACACTAGTCATCAGGCAATGAAGTATAGTGATCCCTTAGAGATGGGAAACAATGAGGTAGGCTTACAGTTGCCCCAGAATATTGCCTTGAGAGAGTTTGCAGGCTGTGGTGCAGGGAAGGTGAAGCCAGGAAGAACCTGGCACACTCTCTGAGTTGAAGGCATGGAGCTGACATTACTTGATGATAAATAAGTTAATCTACCAAGAAGATATCGCAATCTTAAATGTGTATGCACCAAACAACCAAGTTGCAAAATATGTGAAGCAAAAACTGATATAACTGAAAGGAGACATAGCAAATCTAAAATTATACCTGGAAACTTCAACACCACACTCTAAGCAATAGATAGAACAACTAGACCAAAAAATGAGCAAAGATATAGAAGAACTTAATAGCACCATCAACCAGCAGCATCTAATTGACATGGAACTTGCCACTCAACAACAGAAGAATATAGACTCTTCCCAAGAGTCAATGGAACATATACCAAGATAGAACATACCTTGGCCATAAAACAAACCTCGACACATTTAAAATAACTGAAATCATACAGAATGTGTTTTCTGACCACAATGGAATCAAACTAGAACTCAATAACAGAGAAATAACAGGAAAATCTCCAAACATATGGTAACTAAATAACATTCTGATAAATAATCCATGGGTCAAAAATGATGTCTCAAAGGAATTAAAAAATACTTTGAACTAAATAAAAATGAAAATATATTAGAATTTGAGAAACACACCTTACATAGTGTTGAGAGGGATATTTATAGCATAAATGCTTATATTAGAAAAGAAAACAGTCTCAAATGAATACCCTAAGCTCCCGCCTTAAGGAACTAGAAAAAGAAGAGAACAATAAGCTCAAAGCAAGCAGAAGGAAATAAACAATAAAGATAAGGGTAAAATTCAAAACAGAAAATAAAGAAAATTAACAAAACAAAAAACTCACTCTTTGAAAAGATAAACTGACAAATCTCTAGCAAGAATGACAAAGAAAAAAAGAAGACACATTATCAATATCAACAGTGAAACAGAGGCTGTCACTACAGATGCTGTAGATATCAAAAAGATAACAAGGGAACACTACAAAGAACTCTATACCCATGAAATTGGCAACTTAGACAAAATGGACTGATCTCTCAAAAAGGACAAACTACTATAACTCACCAAGATGGTATAGATAATTTGAATAACCCTACAGCCATTTAGGAAATTGATTTTGTAATTTAAAAATTCCCCCAAAAGACATATCCAGACCCAGATGGTTTCACTGGAAAATTCTACTGGGGGAATACAGTTGGTCCTTCCTGTCTGCAAGCTATGCATTTGCAGATTAAACCAATCACAAATCAAAATATTTGAAACAAATTTTAAAAGTAACAATAAAAAATAATACAAATAAAATACAGCATAAGAACTATTTACATAGTATTTACATTGCATTGGGCATTGTATGTGATCTAGAGATGATTTAAAGTATGTGAAAGGATATGGCATAGGTTATATGCAAATACTATGACATTTTATATAAGGGATTTGAGCATCCTCAGATTTTGAAATTCATGAGAGAGAGAGAGAGGCAGAGAGAGAGAGAGAGAGAGAGAGAGAGAGAGAGAGAGAGAATGTGTCCTGGAACCAATGCCTCCCGAAACTAAAGGAAAACTGTACTTCTCAACTCATTCTATGAAGCTACTTTTATTCTGAAAAAAGACACAGACAGTACAAAACAAAACAAAAAAAGAAAGCAAAACCAAACTACAGACCAATATCTCTCATGAGTATAGATTTTATAATCCTTGAGAATATATTAGCAAATTCAGCAATATGTTAAAAAAATGAATTATACAATATAATCAAGTGGAGTTTAACAAGGATGCAAAGCTGGTTCAATATTTAAAAATCAATCAATGTAATTCATCATATTAAGTCTAAAGGTAAAAAAATTACATGATTGTTTCAATCGATGTAGAAATGCATTTGACAAAATTCAATACCCATTAATAATTAATTTTTTAAAACTCCCAGAAAAATAGGAATGGGGGAACTGCCTCATCTTGAGCATCTACAAAACCCCACAGCTAATATTACACGTCATAGTGAAAGACTAAATGCTCTTCTCCCAAGGTCAGGGACAAAGCAAAGATGTCTGCTGTCATCACTCTTATTCAGCCTAGTACTGAAAGTTCTAGCCAGTGCTGTCAGGCAAGAAAAGGAAATAAAATGCATACAGATTGAAAAGGAAGAATTAAAACTGTCCCTACTTGCATATGACATGATTGTGTAGAGAATCCCAAGGAATCTGCATAAAAACACCTAGACCTAATAAGTGAATTTAGCAAGTTCATAGGATACAAGATAAACATACAAAAATAAAAGTACAAAAGTAAACATACAAAGTAAAAGATGATAAATTGGACTTTATCAAAATTAATTTTTTTTGCCTGTGAGAGATTCTATTAAGAGGATGAAAAACTAGCAAGGGACAGGGAGAAAATATTTGCAAACCACATGTCTGACAAAGGACTAGTACAATATTTGGAGTATATCATATACTTATCAATACAGCTAAAATTAAAAAAAATAGTTGTTAAAGATGTGGAAAAACTGGATCACTCATACATTGCTTGCAAGAATATAAAATGGTTCAGCTACTTTTCAAAACAATTTAGCAGTTTCTTTAAAAGGTAAACATGCACTTTTCATACAACCTAGCAACTGTGCTCCTAGCATTTATCACAGAGAAGCGAAAATTTATATTCATACAAAATCTGTATATGAATGTTTATAGCAACTTTATAATAGCCAAAAACCAGAAACAATCCAGATGTCCACCAATAGGTGAATGGTTAAAGAAACCGTGTTACATTCATATCATAGAATACTACTTGGCAATAAAAAGGAACAAGCTATTGCTACACACATTAGACTGAGAATTATATGGAATAAAAAAAAAAATCTCAGAAGCCTGTATACTCTATGATTCCATTTATATGGCATTCTTGAATTGACAAAATTACAGAAATGGACAATAGATTGGTAGTTGCCAGTGGCTAAAGAGGGTGTTAGAGCAGCAGAAGAGTGAACGTGGCTATAAAAGGGCAACATGAGGAGCCTTGAGGTGAACCAAATGTTCCGTGTCTTGACTATATCAATGTTAATATCCTGGATGATATTTTACTGTAGTTTTACAAGATGTTAGTACTGGGAAAACTAGATAAAGCACACAAAGGACTTCTTTGTATTATTTCATATAACTGTGTGTAAATCTACAGGTGTCTCAAAATAAAAAGTTTAAGACATAGTAGCTATATGTTGCCTACCAAAATACAACTTATATATAAAGCCAAAATAGGTTAAAATAAATGGGGCTGGGCACTGTGGCTCACACCTGTAATCCCAGCACTTTGAGGGGCCGAGGCGGGCGGATTGCCTGAGGTCAGGAGTTTGAGACCAGCCTGGCCAACACAGTGAAACCCTGTCTCTACTAAAAATATAAAAATTAGCTGGGTATGGTGGTGGGCGCTTGTAATTCCAGTTACTTGGGAGGCTGAGGCAGGAGAATAACTTGACTCTGGGAGATGGAGGTTGCAGTGAGCTGAGATTGCACCACTGCACTCCAGCCTGGGCAACAGAATAAGACTCCATCTCAAAAAAAAAAAAAAAAAAAAAAAAATAAATGGAAAGAAAATATATACTATACTAACATTAGTTTAAAAAAACAAAGCTGGATTGGTTATTTTAATATAAAAGCATATATTTCAAAGAAAAGAATATCACCATGGATAAAAAAAGATTATTTCATAAGATAAAGAGATAATTAATCGTGAGAACACAAAGATCTTAAATATGTATGCCCCTAATAATAGAGCTTCAAAATGTATGAGGCAAAAATGGATAGAGCTGCAAAAAATAATAGAAAAATTCACAATTACAGTTGAAGATTTTAATACCGCTCTTTTAACAATTGATAGAACTAGTAGACATAAAATCGCAACGGTATAGTTGACTTGACAACACTATCAAATAACTTGACCTAACTGGCATTTATAGAGCACTGTACCCAACAAGAGCAGAACACACATTCTTTTCAAGTGCACATGGAACATTTACCAATATAGATTATATTCTAGGCCATAATACTAATATCGACAAATTTAAAAGGGTTCAAATCTTACAAAGTATATTCTGTGAACATAACACAATTAAATCAGACATTTAATTATCTGGAAAATTAAAAAATATTTGGAAACTAAATGCCACACTTCTAAATAACCTATGGGTCAAAAAAGTCAAAATGAAAATTAAAAAACATTTCCAGTTGAATGAAAATGAAATCATAGCATATCAGAAACTGTGGGCTAATGTTAAAATAGGACTCAGGAAGAAATGTATAACACTTAATGCCTATATTTTAAAAATCAGAAAAATCTCAAATCAACCTCATCTTCCATTGTAAGGAGTTGGAGAAAGAAGAGCAAATTAAAACTAAAGTAGGCAGAGAAAAGGGAATCAAAATTAAAGCAGAAATCAATAAGCTAGAAAACATAAAAACAATAAAGTAATTGAAACCAAAAGTCAGTTCCTTGAGAGTATATCAATAAACTTCATACACCTTTAGCCAGGCTAAGAGAGAAGGCATAGGTTACCAACATCACAAATGAGACAGATAACATCACTAGAGTTTCTACAGATATTAAGTGGATAATAAGAATATATTAAGAACACTATTATCACTATAAATTTTGTAATTTAGATGAAATGAACAAATTCCATGGAAGGCACAAACTACTAAAGCTCACTCTAGAAGAAACAGATAACCTGAACAGCCTTAGGTATATTAAAGAAATGGAATTTGTAGGTAAAAATCTTCCCATAAAGAAAAACCCGTGACAATAATTCATAGGTGAAGTATACCAAACATTTAAAGAAGCATAAGGCCAATTCCACACAAACTTGTTCAGAAAATTGCAGAGGAGAGAATATTCCATGACTCATTCTATGAGGCCAGCATTGCAGTGATACCAAAACTAGACAAAGATATTACAAGAAAACTATCAACCAATATTCTTAGTTTGTAGAAACCAATCATTATTCTTGGTTAGATGTAAACATTCTAAACATTACAAGCCCCATATTGGAAACATCTCCCAAAAGTACACCAAAAGGTGAATGGAAAAACAAATTGTGATATTATCCACACAGTGAAACACTACACAGCAATATAAAGGGATGAACTGTGAACACACACGACAGCATACATGAATCTCAGTGTTGCTGACTGAAGGAAGCCAGACACAAAAGTATATATACTGTATGATTCCATTTACGTAAAACTCTAATGTAGCTGCTTACAAAGGCCCTACCTCTCTGAGGGTCTTCTTAAGGTAGTAAGAATTTACAAGTATTAATGGAAGAGTAGTGTTTTCTCCATAAAATGTTCTCTTGCAGATCAGTAGTTGCCTAGGGACAAGGATGGAAGTATGAAGGGGATGAGGAAACTTATTGGTGTGACAGATATTTTCACAATCTTGATTGTGGTGATGGTTTTAGACTTTGTTTTTTTTATGTTTTCTGTTTTTAAGAAAATGTATTTCAATAGCTCTAGGGTCACAAGTGTTTTTTGTCTACATGGGTGAATTGTATAGTGGTGAAGTCTGGGCTTTAAGTGTACCCATAACCCAAATAGTGTACATTGTACCCAATAGGTAATTTTTAAAACCCCCTCCCCCTTTCTGAGTCTTCAACGTCTATCATGCCACTCCGCATGCGTTTGTCTACCCATAACTTAGCTCATACTTATAAGTGAGAACATGCAGAATTTGGTTTTCCATTCCTGAGTCACTTCATTTAGAATTATGGCCTCCAGTTCCATCCAAGTTGCTGCAAAAGACATTGTTTTGTTCTTTGTTTTGGCCATTCGATGGCATATTTCATGGTACGTGTGAATATTTTTATCACCTTTTCTTTGTCCACTCATTGGCTGATGGACATGTAGGTTAATTCTACATCTTTGCAATTGTGAATTGTGCTGCCATAAACATGCATGTGCCTGTGTCTTCTTTATGTAATGACTTCCTTTCCTTTGGGTAGATACCCAGTACCGGGGTTGCTGAAGGAAATGATAGATCTACTATTGAAAAGTTTCCCTACCATTTTCCATAAAGGTTGTACTAATTTACATCCCCACCAACAATGTGTAAGTGTTCCCTTTATATTGCATCCATGCCAACATCTATTGTTTTTTGATTTTTAAATAATGGTCATTCTGGCTGAGGTAAAGTGGTATCTCATTGTGGTTTTAATTTGCATTTCTCTACTTTAGATGTGTGCCACTTATTGTATGGCCTATGTCTCAATAATGGTATTTTTAAAAATCTTATTTTGGAACAAAATCGTTACACCTCAAAGTAACTAGAGAATTTTTAAGGTGAGTACCTATGAGTTTTGGGAAGTACAACTTATGTTTTTACTTGCTTCCAAAGCACTCTTCCCCAGAATGCCTGTCCTGTGTTATTACAAGGTTGAAAGTAAAATTAAAATCCTAAGATAATTTAGGTGCATCTGATGTTTAGTGGTCCCATACAAGAATTTCTAAAGACTCTAAAGATATCCAGTTATATGACTCTCCTTAATCTACATGTGTGAGAAGTGTAAAGCTCTGGTATAATTGTGCCATATATGTTAAAAGGTAGTAGACTTTTATATAGCTTGTTAATAAATATCCTGAAACCATGGGAGTTGTAACACCCTGTATGGTTTGTGCTCTGGTGGTGGTACAGAGTAGACTTAAATGGAGAAACTGTAAACTTGAGACTCTGGGGGAATCCTTGAGTTCAGAAATTAGGACAATTTAGGCTGGTCACCAGGGAATCCATGTTTAGAAAGCAGGGTAAGGGTCACATCTATTTTAGGGGTATTAGAGAGACAAAATTGGAAAGCAGTTGAGTTTGGAGTGGGCGTCGGTAGAGAAGTAGTGAAATGGGACACTGGGATAGACCTTGTTCCTCAGTAACCGAGGGAAATAAGAGAACTTGTTCTTACCATGGACTCAAAAGTAAAAAAAAAAAAAGGATATGATCACAAAAGCTGTGGGGGAAACTCAATGACATAGGTAAATTCTAAAATTCTGTTTCATGTATTAATCTGGGAACATGTAACTAAGTGAGGCTATGCATCTATAATCTGAATAACTACAGGTAGGGGACCTTATTCAATCTTAGAAAATGTGGTTTACACAGCCCTGCAAATAGAGGAATATGAAAGTACCATATGCTTTCTATCAAGACTTATTCACAATGTGATACTTATTCCTGTCACAAATGCCGACCACATTGCTCTAGAATGTTATTTAATTTTCAATGGCTTTTAAAATTCTTCTTATTAAAATAGAAAGAACATCTTATGAGTACCACTCTTCCTTTAACGCATGGAAATTCTTATTGGCTTAAGAAGACCTTCAGTGAGGTAAGGACGTTGTCCGCAGTTACATTTTATTCAGAAGATATAGTCTGACCGTTTGAAACTGCTATTCCTGTATTCAAAAGTCCAGGGGGGTTCCTACAGCTTCTTACTTTTTTATGCCTATCTTTTTCCTGCAGTAGGTTTCCTATAGTTTCTACCACAAAATTCCCCCATTGTGTAGCAGTACAGTTTTAAGTGATGGACACAGAATGAGGACACAATAGAGGTAAGGGTGTGAAACAAAAAAGCCAGGGGAGAAATCCTGCCTCTGGGATCTTGCTCCAAAGAGAGAAACCTCCTTTCCCCTAAAGGTTAGAAATATCACAAGGGGGCCAGGCATAGTGGCTCACGCCTGTAATCCCAGCACTCTGGGAGGCTGAGGTGGGCAGATCACGTGGTCAGGAGATCGAGACCATCCTGGCTAACACGTGGCACCCTGTCTCTACTAAAAATACAAAAAAATTAGCCGGGCGTGGTGGCAGGCGCCTGTAGTCCTAGCTACTCGGGAGGCTGAGACAGGAGAATGGCGTGAACCCGGCAGGCAGAGCTTGCAGTGAGCCGAGATGGCGCCACTGCACTCCAGCCTGGGTGACAGAATGAGACTCTGTCTAAAAAAAAAAAAAAAAAAAAAAAAAGAGATTTGAGAACCTTCTCTCTGGGGGATTACTATGGAGAATGCTTTTTACCAAATCAAGCATATTAAAGCCAAAATCAATTTTATCTCCCAATTATTTTCACAAATATCACTGTAAAGTTTCTAATATTATAGCAGTACTTAGAACATTATATTAACTGACTCTGTGTGTGTGTGTGTGTGTGTGTGTGTGTGTGTATTTTTCATGCTTGTGGCATGTATGAGTGGTTTTCATCTTTTTTTTGGTATATGGTTATCTCAAGCTGCCCACTGAATGTTTTCACTTGACTTCTGTTGATACCTCCAACTTAACCTGCTTAAACAAAATGTCTACTGACTTTCCTAATTCCCTTTATTTGCTCCCTCCCTCACTCCCTTATCCTGCTTAGGCAGCCAGTCATTCCATTTTGTTAATCCTTTCTTTGTTATTTCTCTCACATTCATTTCTCTTTTCATTTTTATGGTAATCCTTTATTTAGGCCTTGATTATCTTGTGCTTATATCACACATACACAAATTGGTCTTCCTTTTCAGAATACAAATTGGTGTTCAAGGGTAGGTAGTGCAGAGACTGGATAGAGAAATGATTTTCTCGCATGCCACATGAGGCCAAGAAATGTAAGGTCAGACCAAGATAGGTGAGCTATGTCTGGGCAGAGTGGGGCAGAGGCGTTTGGGCTTTAATCCCCACCTCCGAAATTGGAGATGGGGGTGGAGATGCTTAGTTCCAGGCAGGATGAGGTGGGTCAGAGGAGCATATCGGGGATTTAGGGTGGAATTCCTGCTCCTTAGTATCTGCAGGTCAGAGTAGGGTCAGTCCCTCTAGATTCTGTGCCCTGCCCTTCTGGTTAAACACTTACCTTTCATTTATTTGTGACTAGAGAGAGTACTAGACAGACAGTAAAAGTTTGTTGAGGACAGATATTACATTTTTTCTTATAACTTACATGAGTAACACAATATTTTATAGGTGATTTATATTGCTGCTATTAGAGATATTAATAGTCTTTATTTCAGAGTTAAATCTTTCAGGTCCTCTTTGAGACCCATCTGGATTCCCTTTGGAACTGTTTATTTATTAGATTATCGATGTTTCCTTGAGTCAAAGTACATACTATAGAGTTTATGGGACTTCCTCTGCTCAAAAAGGATACTATCTTCAGGAAGCAATGGATCCTAAAATTGACTTTGAAACACTCAACAATTTGCCAGCAACAATACTATGTATCATCATTTTAAAGTTTGTGTTTGACAGCATAATTTTTTACTTTTATTTCTCTCAGGATTCAAAAAAGAAAAATTTTGGCTCATGTAGCCATGAAACAAAGGCCTTTACTTCTCGAGATCATCTCTAAGTTTCCCAAGTTAACTCCCTCATAATCTTGTCAAGCGCTATATTTTAAGGTATTTTAATTGATATGAATGTTCCCAGAGACTTCTCACCGATATCAATTCAAACTTTAATACTGAAGATGTTTAGCAGTCCTTGTATTTTCAAAACTAGAAGCCTTTTTGGGAGAAAATATTCAAATAAAAAATTTCTACTTCTGCTTCAAACAACCTATTTTGTTACAAATGTCTCTGAAGACCCTCTGGATACTCTTCTGTTACCTGCTTATCTGTTAGTCTGCTGAGACTAGATATTCAAATATTCCATAATCCAGAGTGTACGCAAGTTCACTTTCATCTCACTTGTCATAGGAATTTAAACATTCAGCCTCAAAGTATGGCGCCCTATGTGTCTTTTCAAAAACAACCACAAACAACCACATTGTGACTACTAGATGAGGCAAAATTTGTAATAACAGAATCAAAAGTCAACCCTAAATTTCAGCGCTTGAACTCCCAATCACCCCCACTGAAAGCTTCTTCATTGTTAACCTTGAATCGTAAGAATCACTGATCATCAAGTAAGTGTTCGGAAGATGTGACTGTGAGCTCCAGCTTTGTAAATAATTTGCTGGATGTTTTTGGGAGAGTCATTTCATCTCTCTGATTCTTAATCTCTTCACTTAAAAATGAGGGGCTTGGAGTATGAGATGATTTCTAAATTTCTTCTTACTCAAAGTCTATCATTCTGATCCCAAAGAAGAAATCGAGTCCTTCTCAATACATCCCAAATTGGACATTCTGGATAAGAAAATTTGAAACCAAATCACATGAAGAGTATGTGAGGGCTAAGAAGTCTAGTTTGGGGAAGGGTAAACATTATGTACGAAAACGAAATGTCTCAGAAGAAAGCAGGCAGGGTGAGCGAGGAGGCTGAAGGGTGGCTCCATCAACTGCAGCAGAAAGAGCAGCTGACAGCAACGCCTACCGCACGCGGAAGGCTCAGGGAGGCGGCGTGGGCAGGGAACTTCCGGTTGCGGGTAAGGGAGGTGTCCTCTTCTAGGGACTTGTCGCACGTGGCTCCTCGTCGCGTCCCGGCTTGCGCGCCACGCAGCCCAGCTCCGCGCGTGTTCCAGGCGCTCAGCCCCGGAGCACCGCCCAGGCAACCATTGAGGCGTCACGGTTCGTCACAGGAGATTCAGAGCCGGGTGGCTGCGGGCGGGGCGTCGCACCTCTCTTCAACGCACCTGTCCTCAACCATGAGCCCCAGGGGCACGGGCTGCTCCGCCGGGCTACTGCTGACGGTCGGTTGGCTGCTCCTGGCGGTCCTCCCGTCTGCGCGCGGGACCAACGTCACTGCCGCCGTCCAGGATGCCGGCCTGGCCCACGAAGGCGAGGGCGAGGAGGAGACCGAAAACAATGACAGCGAGACCGCGGAGAACTACGCCCCGCCTGAAACCGAGGACGGTGAGGGTGGGAACTTCCCTGGGGGGCACGCGGGGGCCCCTGTTGATGGAGCAAAGGCGAACCATGAGAATTATCCGTGTTAACGTCTAGAGAGCTCTCTCGCATACCTCAGCCCCGAGTTTTTCTCTTTCTTGCATCTTGTGGCCTTGAAGAAGAATGTGCTCATTCTCCCAGGCCACAGCAAGATACACAGATAAGCACGTATATAGAAATTACTACAGAAATACTTCTAAATATTGCTTTGGACAAGGAAAAAGATTTTTTTTAAGGGTGGGAGGTAGCCTTCCACCAACAGGAATCATTTTGACTCTTCTTGCATTCATTTTCCCTCCTCATAGTAGATTCTTTTTTTTCAAGTTCCAAGTTGCTTGATTTCCACATTTGTTCTTGAGGTTGCAGTGGAATTCAGAATCCCCCTTTACGACGACACATCTAGATAGACCAGTATGCCGACAAAACTGCCCAGAAGCCCCATGGCAGCTTCCTGCAGCTCCTAGCCTTGAGCACCTCTGCATTGTGGTGTTTGATTGGTATGTGCAGCCTCGGACAAAGGAATGGAGCAGTAGAAAACACCTGTCAAGGGATCCAGCTAGTGGCTTTCTTAGATGCTGCATGTTAACCAAGGAACAATGAGCCCCTGCTTGGTACATACATTTGCTTTTTTTCTGCTGGCTCATTAAGCAATAAAACTTTACAGGCTGTTGTACATGTCATATTGATTAGTAACTCACATTCTAGCAGGTAGAAGGTCAGCAGCAGGTTTGCTATCTTCTCAAGAAGGATTATCCCTTTCCCTTCTAAATGACCCAGCTGTGATTCTTTTAATATCGTTTGCACTCTCACGTCTCTTCAGTCTATACATATCGAGTGACTGCTTTGTCTACCAGCCTTTCTTTTATTTCCTGATAGTGACCCTCAGCACCAACAGAAAGAAATGGACTGTCTGAGGTTAACAGTGGGATCGAGGTTTGCGTGGCCTTGTAACATTACACTACAGAGAGCTTAAAAAGATCCTTGACTTCGGAAATGTGAAAAAGAAAGATGATTAGGAAAGAAGAGAACACGTTCTAAAGCATAGTAGCTATTGCTTCATTCTAGTTTGGGGAAGGGTAAACATTGAATTAACAATTTTAATATTAAACTGGCCAAGAGATACTTCTAGCTATAAAATGCTAAACATTATTTAGGCTAAACTCAGGCAATAAAGTTATAATGTCTTACATTCAAATTAAAATGTAGGTTAGTTACTTATTCTCTCAGAGTCTCAGTTTCCTCATCTGTGGACTTTAAGGAATCCATGTACTTTCTGGGATTTTAACATATACAGTTTCATGCATAAGTGCTTTTTCTTGGGGAGAACGAGAATCGAAAACTTTAAACAATCTGAGGTGTTAGAGGTCTGAAAATTTCCAGAACTGTTATTGAAATTTGCATTGTCCCCTTAACCCTCAGTGGATCAATAGAAACACTTATCCCCATTTACTGTCCAGTGGACCTTTAATTTTTTTTAGTCATTTAAAAATAATTTACAAATATGAATAAAGGGATAGTGAAAACAACTTTGTTAGAAATTTCAGGAAGAATTTAAACATGGAAAAATTCAAATTTTTATTCCGTATATCCTAGTTTTGAAGGTGTATGTACCCTAGCTGGGCAAAGCACTTTGAATGCAACTAAGTGCTCAATTGTTAAGCATGAACCTAGAATGCATTCATCGTGTTAATATTGATTCCAGATTTTGAGTCCATCTTTAATAAATTCGAGTTTATCATTAATCTTGGTTCTTTTTGCACTTGTATTGTCAAAAAACCAACACTTTTGAAAACTACAAAGGCATATATTTTGTTGAAGAGAAAGCCATCTTTTCTTCATAATTGGAGAATATTTTCATCTATAGATTTATAAACACCAATTAGAATGATTGGTCCAATGAATTTTACTCATTTCTACATAATCTTTTCTTTCAGTCACCTTTATATACATATCTTTCATCACAATATGTTCATTTACAAACCTTGACAAATAAATGTTGGTGCATAAATGTTTTAAAAAAGGAGTGAATACTGTCCACATCCTTTTAGCAAAACAGTATGGTACAAGTTATTGTCACAGTATATTTCCGGATCAAATCCTTCCTGTTGAAAGGCTAACTACATGATAATACCATATATTCTTTTCATCCCCAGAAAGATGTTGTTTACTCATCAATTCTTAAGTTAGAAAAAAATTCATCTAGTATATCCATCCAAGATGTCATCATCTCTCAATGAGATTTTGCTTATACAATCAATTTCATCATCATCATTAGCATCTAAAGTGCTGTTATCTATCTCTTTTCATCTTCTGATTCGTTCAATAATTGTGAAATGTTTTCCTCTGTCAGTTTTCTTCTCTTTGCCATTATGGGCAAAAGATGAAAAATTGTGAAATCTCAACTATGTTCAATAAAAGCCAGAAATAGACTACAAGGAGGATACCTCTAGACTTCTTTTATACCTTCTTGAAAGATGATGCAATATCTTGGGCAAAGCAATATGAAAACACAGGATGTTGTAAAATAGCCTGTGTTAGTGTAATTATTTCACAATTACATTATTTTCTAGGCAATTCCAATCATTCTTTCATTTTAAATTTTAGTCATTTAAAATGTAGTTGAAAATAAAGAGTAATACAATCATTATGGGTGATGAAATATCACAATGTTTCAAGATAAAGAAAAATAATTAAGATATTAGATTTATGGCCAGGCACAGTAGCTCACACCTGTAATCCCAGCACTTTGGGAGGCCGAGGCGGGTGGATCACAAGGTCAGGAGATCGAGGCCATCCTGGCTAACACAGTGAAACCCCATGTCTACCAAAAATACAAAAAAGTAGCCAGACGTAGTGGTGGGTGCCTGTAGTTCCAGTCACTCGGGAGGCTGAGGCAGGAGAACGGCGTGAACCCAGGAGGTGGAGCTTGCAGTGAGCCGAGATCGCGCCACTGCACTCCAGGCTGGGCAGCGAGAGACAACCCTCAAAAAAAAAAAAAAAAAAAAAAAAAAAGACATTAGATTTATATCCTTATACTTTTGTTTTACCTTGTATACCCTTTAATATACCTTTTAAATATATCATATATTTTATGCAGGTATACCTTTAGATTTATAAACAGGATCCAATAGACCTACGTAATAATTGCAAAATAGAAAGTTGTAGTCTATACAATGGGTTTTATCCTATACAAATATGTTATTTTTGTCTTTGGAATACTTCTAAGGAAGAACAGAAGTCGTGAAATATCAATCTTATAAATCAACTGTCAGAAACTGAAAAACTAAAATTGCACCCTGATGATAGATACCAAAAGTTACCGTGTGCTGTCCTGAACTGAAGAGAACATCTGTCCACAACTAAAAGAGCAAGATCACTATCCTCATCACTGTGAATGCCAGGCTTTTGTTAGTGTAGTCTAAGACCCAGTAGATTTTTAGGGAAGCTTCTGCACATTGACTCCTATTGAATTCACTATTGAACTCTCCATTCGTTTTTAACTGTCCTATCAAATTAAGACAACCCATAAAATAGTTTTGGACAGCTGACTTTTCAGCTGTGTGTGAAGGACTTTTTATTCCTACAAGGTTTCATTTTGTTAGATTTGCCCTTTATTTCACTCTGTCATTTTTTAGATATGGATATATCATCAAATATATTTGCTATCCTTTCTAGCTTTGGACAATTCTGGATTTAGTTAGCATGATAACAGCATCTTTTTCCACGTCATTAATAAAAATGTTGAACAGGACAGAGCCCTGTGACACATCACTCCTACCATGGTGATACCAACTGGTTAATTAACAACTGTGGTCTTAGAGTTTAAACAGTTTCACATAAAACTACTGACATTCAGACCGCTTATTTTCTTACCACTCATAGGTTTATAACAAGAAATTTTGACAAATGCTACACTGAAGTCCAATTACATACAATTCCACTGACCCACCATTGTAGGATTCCCATTTTTTCAAAAAGTTACTGAGTAACCTAATAGATACTCAATACATCATAGAATATTAAAGCTGAAAGGGACTTTAGAGACTTTCTTATTTAGTCTCATTTGTTTTTCTTTAAGGAAACAAGTTGGAAGAAATTAAACAGCTTTCCCAAAGTAGAATACATAGTGATTGACTAATGGTTTTTGAAAAAGGCTTATATTTAAAAGTAGTGCAGCACTCATTCTCTTAGCCATGTTTTCTATGTTCAGGATTTGGCTTTTAATTTGTATCACATAATGTGCCAGTAGAAGGTATCTAAGCATTCCACAATTCAAAATGATCATCATGATAGTCTAAATCATTTATTTTTGTTAAAGAAATGACTTAACAAAGTCAATATTGATTTACTTATGTACATTGGGTGCCTACTGAGTATTCAAGATACTATATTGGGGCCGAGCACAGTGGCTCATGCCTGTAATCCCAGCACTTTGGGAGGCTGAGGCTGGTGGATCACTTGAGGTCAGGAGTTTGAGACCAGCCTGGCCAACATGGTGAAACCCTGTCTCTACTAAAAATACAAAAATTAGCTCGGCGTGGTGGCAAGTGCCTATAGTCCCAGCTACTCAGGAGGCTGAAGCATAAGAATCACTTGTGCCTAGGAGGTGGAGGTTGCAGTGAGCCAAGATCGTGCCACTGCACTCCAGCCTGGGCAACAGAGTGAGACTCTCTCAGAAAAACAAAAACAAAAAACTATATTTGGTGCTCGTAAGTACAGAATAGTAGTGTTTATGAAGCTATTGAGATTTTACAGTTATCAAAATAGGAAAAAAAAACCCTAGCATTATATTAAATTAGTAAGTACAAAATGGGTTTAAATTGGGTAATTATATCTTAAGTATGTTTGTAGTACTAAACAATTTATAGCATGCTTTCACACACATTATCCTTATTTAATTCTTACAACAATCAAATGAGATGGATTTTCCTTTCCAAATTTTGCAGAAGAGTTAACTAAGCCTGACAGCATTTAATTAATTTGCTCAAATGCAAACAGCTAATTAGTGATAGAAGCAGCTCTTTGGACTCCAGTTCGATGTGTTTTCCATGTGATTTGTTGTCCTAGGGTACAATGCCTTTTAAAAGTCATCTTCTAACATCTCATTTGATATTTTTTCTATTGAGATTTTAGTCCTAATTTGAGCTGAAGAATGGCTTGTATACTATAGCTAGTGGAATTTTGTGTCAAACTTCAGAATGATGAGAAAAAGAGAAACATATGATTTAGAACCAACAACATTTAATTTTTAAAATAGTGATACACTCCTATACTAACCTGGTAAAGTGTTGAAATAAATTCTTAGAAATATTTAAATTTACCATCTTAACCTGGGAAATGAGTAGAACTAATCTATAAAACTTTTATCATTTTAATGAACACTGGTTAATGACTTCTCTTTGAATGGAAATTATACACTCAATTTTGGAAAATAGAGAATGGAAAAAATTGGTTTTACAACTATAGGCCTTTGTGTGTTTTCTGAGACCCTCTATCAAATTTTAACTCACTATATATCAACTGATGAAAACATTTTAAGGTATATACAAAGTTTAAATGTAAACCTTTCTATTAGGTTATTTCCTAATTTAATGGACTTCTTTAGAGGTTTGAGACTCTTTTGAATTAGACAATAACAGTACTCAGAATGGCATTGTTTTCTGATTTAAATGGAAAACTTAAAAAATGTCTGCTGCCCATATGATACGCATGTCTTTCATCTCCAAGTAAGAGGTGTTTCACTTAGAAAAGTTTTCATATAATTAAATAATGTATCTTTACCCTTTATGTTTAGTTTCAAATACGAATGTAGTCAAAGAAGTAGAATTCGGAATGTGCACCGTTACATGTGGTAAGTAGCTTGGAGCAGATGAATAAACCATGTTGTAATTTGCGGGGGAGGAAAGGTAAAAGCAGATAGTGTGCAACTTTTTATTTGTAGCTTGTGTACTTTCATGCATCTCTCATGGATTTTTATTTCTAATAACTATAATGTATACACAAAACTCAGGGTGACTGCTTTAAACTGTAAGATATTTTCAGTTTGTAATCTCTAAATCTTATTTTGAGCCAGCTCCCTAATTTTTTTTCTGTTTTGGCACATAAACTGCCTTCACCAAAGTAAAATTTTCTCTATCTCACAGATGTTCAGAAGATGAAAGATTTTCCAGTGCATCTCACAGATGTCTTCCCGCATATTGTGTTGGCAAATTTATCAAGAATTTGCTCATTTGTAATAGTCCATTCTAAATTCTACATTTCTCCAATTTGCTTGTCATGTTTTGGAGAAAAGATGTATTGGCTTTGTGGGGAGGATAATATTCAAAGAATATGACTTAGTCTGATCATTCCATGGATAGAAATTGGACATAAAATTTCTCTAACAAGTTTACAATGAAGTTGATGCCTCTAGTTAGAGGACTATCCTTTGAGAAACAATACTGTAGACCAGGGTGCTAAGAAGACCATAGATAATTCACAATGAAATTAAGTTTCTTCTAAATAGAATCTGCCTTGGAAAGAAAACAGTGATGAGAGGGAAAAGGGGACAATTATCAGAGGATAAGACAAAATCCATGCAGATCTAGATCAGAATGAATTTCACAGGAGTGGGGGGTGTCAAAAATTACACCTGAATTGTTTTATTTGGAGAAGCTTTTAACATTGTGGTACAATACACTCAACATAAAAGTTACCATTTTAGCCATTTTTAAACGTACAAGTCTGTGAACTGAAGCATATTCACATTCTTGTGCAACCATCACAACCGCCCATCTCAAGAATTTTTTATTATGTCAAACTGAAATGCCCATTAAACACTAACTTCCCGTTTTCCCCTCCTCCCAGCTCCTGGCAACCACTATTCTCTCTGTCTCTTAAAATTGTTTTAGCGGGGGGTTTTTTTTTTTTTAAACCTTAATTTCTCAGTAAGTCAGTCATAAAATGAGAGAAATCCATGTAGTAAGCCTGCAATTACTTATTTGTGGTTTACATCTTTGTTTAACTGCTAACTTCAGAAATTTTCACAGGTAGAGAATTATTTTTATGACAGTTCAAGTAATTGCCATTGTTTTCTATTATTTAAAGACAAGTTTAGAAATTGTATTCACTCAAATGATTATTTTTTAAAAATTATTTGCCTGCTATGTGCCAGGCATCATTATAGGTGCTAGGGATATGAGCAGACAAAGCAGACAAAACTCTCTGCCCTCAAGCAATGTATAGTTTACATAACATGTAAAGCATGTAATGTGTCAGGTGGTAATAAGTTATAAGGAAAAAATAAACTAGAAAAAGCAATATTTCATGCCTAAAATGTTAAAAGCCTTTCAATTTAGAACTAGAAGAGAAAAATGCTTTGATGAAAATTCTGTTTAACTTCTGAAACAATATTTTAGCAGTCAAAAAATTTTCTTTTATATCCAGGCAGATTTTTAGGTGTTACTTGGTATTACAGAAAATCCCACACCTATATGCATCTCAGTGAACTGTATTGAGCTAAATAAATAAATACATAAAATACCTGCTTTATGCCGGGCATGGTGACTCACTCCTATAATCCCAGCACTTTGGGAGGCCGAGGCAGGTGAATCATGAGGTCCAGAGATCGAGGCCATCCTGGCCAACATGGTGAAACCCCATCTCTACTAAAAATACAGAAAAACTAGCTGGGCACGGTGGTGCATACCTGTAGTCCCAGCTACTTGGGAGGCTGAGGCAGGAAAAGTGCTTGAAGCTGGGAGGCGGAGGTTGCAGTGAACTGAGATCGCACCACTGTACTCCAACCTGGCAACAAAGCGAGACTCCATCTCAAAAACAAAACGAAACAAACAACAACAACAACAAAAAACCTGCTTTAAAAATATTTATGCACTTCGGAATTAAGACTGTGCTTCTAAAGACTCTTTTGGGCTGGCCATGTTGGCTCACGCCTATAATCCCAGCACTTTGGGAGGCTGAGGCTGGCGGATCACCAGGTCAGGAGTTCGAGACCTGTTTGACCAACATGGTGAAACCCCGTCTCTACTAAAAATACAAAAATTAGCTGGGCATGGTGGCATGCCCCTGTAATCCCAGCTATTCAGGAGGCTGAGGCAGGAGAATTGCTTGAACCTGGGAGGCAGAGGTTGCAGTGAGCTGAGATCATGCCACTGCACTCTAGCCTCTGTGACAGAGCAAGACTCCATCTCAAAAAAAAAAAAAAAAAAAAAAAAAAAAAAAAAAAGTCTTTCATAAACTCAAGTGGAGCCTTACTTCAGCCATTCTTAGCCATCATTTCTCTTAACCAAAGACCTTCTTCCTTCCATCCTTCTGTTTTCTTATTTCATATGTAGCCTTCTCTCTTACTATTCAAAGTGAGGTCCACAGACTGCAGCAGTGTCACCTGGGAGCTTGTTAGAAATGCAGAATCTCAAACCCATTCAAGAACAGCTAAATCAAAATTTACATTTTAGTAAAATCTCCAGTAAGATAACATCTTAGAGGGGCTGGAAGAGGAAATCTAGTAGTTAAGGAAATAAAAATGGACTCTTTCTTAACCTGTCTTAACGTGGCACATGATTCAACATGTAGCTAATCCTGCGTTTTGTTATTTCTCTCAATTGTGGTGATGTGAGGCAAACTCTGGAATTCTGAGATCAGTTAGGAAAGTTAATTTCTTGTTACAAAATGTGTGACAATCTAAAGAGAGCATCTTGTTGGAAATGGAGATTTGGTCAGTGATAGATTGTCCTCCTTATATTTAATACAGATATTTTATGAATCTAAATATTTAAAGGCATCATTTATGCTAAAATGTGATTTTTTTAATTTTCCTCCATAGCTTCCCCCATGCTTCCCCAAAAAGTTCCTGGGTCAAATAAATTTGGGAAATATTGTATACCACTGTATTCCATCAAATCCACGACTTTATTGACTGTAAGAAGTACATTTTATGTACTCTAAAAAGGAAAAATACTGCCAATTAATTTATGACATGTTATCAATTGTAAATGTATTCTGATTTTAAAGACGTTAAAAGGTAAAAATGTAAAAATTTTACATCTTAGATCAATGCAGATGTACACAATAGCATGTTAATTTACTAGCATATTAAAAGTTCCCTCAAAATTCTGTAGTAAAGCGATCCCTTTAATTTCATTTAATGTACTATTTTCAAATGTGCATGATTATGGAATCCTTTTTCTTATGGTACCCAGAGGAACTAGTGTTTCACGTAATTCACTCCAGAAAATGCTGTTTTAGGAAATAATTCAAAATGAAGAGCCAGAAAAATTTTAAGTGTTATCATTCTGAATTTAGAAGCTTAATTTCTGAAATTAGAAGAAAAGTCTCAAGAAAAGACCTAGGTGGGAAAGTGAAGACACTGTGGAATCAGTTTTTTTCTTAACATTTGCCTTTTTTTAAATCTTAAACCAAAGGTATTGGTGTTAGAGAAGTTATATTAACAAATGGATGCCCTACTGGTGAATCCAAGTGTGTCGTACGGGTAGAAGAATGCCGTGGACCAATAGATTGTGGCTGTGAGTTGAATTACGTATTGGAGGGAGACTGTGGGCAAGAGTTTACTCTGGGGAAATATTTTTCACCTCAGGTTGCCACTGAGTAGAAGGAGGCAACCAGTTGACATACTGAAAGGAAATCATAACATTTTAAATTCCACTTCTTTAAACAGTTATAGTTCTGAGCAACTTTCTGATTTTCCTTCACCTTTTTTCAGATACATATAAAAGTTAACATATATTCTCTATAATATACTGGAGGCTTACTGTATATAGGATCTATAGTTGAGGCTATCCTGTGGCGAAATGCTTTTGATGCTTTGATCATGGCATTTTGTCAGTAGATTTGTAAACTTTAAATTGGGAACTTTGACAGCTGTTCCATATATCACATTATGCTGTTATGAAATTTCAATACCTCTAATGGGAGTCCCTAACAAGTACATTGGAAACCACTAATAGATCTCATAGTTTAGTCTAACAGATCACTAGGTCAATTACAACTTATTCTGCATAAGGAGCAGAGAGCCATAGTGTCTTCTCACTTGCTTCTTTTGGTGACTATCTTTGCACCTATCAGTCTTCTGTTCCTCTACACTCAAACTCCCAATTATAAGTTTGATAACTTCCAGCATATAGTTGATTTTTAAAACTGGAGGTGGCTTTTTAAAGTAGTATTGTGACACCTGTAATCTTAGCACTTTGGGAGGCCAAGGCAGGAGGATCACTTGAGCTCAGGAGTTTGAGACCAGGTTGGGCAACATGATGAAACCCCATCTCTACAGATTTTTTTGTTTTAAATTAGCCAGGCATAGTGGCATGTGCATGTAGTCCCAGCCACTTGAGAGGCTGAGGTGGGAAGATGGCTTGAGCCCAGGAGGCAGAGGTTGCAGTGAGCCAAGATCATGCCACTGCACTCCAGCCTGGGCGACAGAACCAGATCCTGTCTAAGTTTTTGTTTTTTAAACAACAACAACAACAACAAAAAACAGGTAGTGTCATGTATAAAGCAATTAATAATGCCCAATGGTATTTATGTGTTTAATTTTTTTTCAGGGGGTAAACCAATTTCAGAAAGTCTTGAAAGTGTTAGACTGGCATGTATTCATACATCTCCCATAAATCGTTTCAAATATATATGGAAACTTCTAAGGCCAGACCAAGTGAGTAATGAATGGATATAACCTGCTGCTTTTTAATGACTGATAAAATTTGTTTCTCAGTTCTGATGGTTTTCAGAAAACTTTCTTTATAAAAGCAGTTTGCCAAAATGAAGTTAAGAATTATACAACTTTATTATTTTGGAATTTTAAAATTTTCATTATTCGGTAGGACTAAACTTTACATACGTCCAAGGGCCAGCTATAATCAGAACTTTAAAATGTCCATTTTATACAAAGTATTCCATTTTGGAAGCAAGGTTTTCATTGGCTTATATAGGAGTTGTGTAATAATAACAGTGGCTAACATTAATTAAAGGTTTATTAAGTGCTAGACATGACACTGAGTGCTAGAGCCTTTTTTAATCCATGTAACAATTCTGTGAGGTAATCACTATCATTATATCAATTTTTACAAGTAAGTAACTGAGGTGCAGTGAGTAACTTGTCCACAGTCACACAGGCATGAAGTGGTAGGGTTGGGATTTGAAGGCTGGATTGTGTGACTGAAAATCCATGTAGATCATTAATTACTTAACTCGGCTAAGGGAGACAGTAACCCTCCTTTCCTTAAGGGAAATAAATTGTTTCCTCGTAAGTGTACATGAAGAATGTTGATACTTTGTTATTTTTTTCTTTTTAAATAGCAATCCATTGTGCTTGTAAATGATTCAGCAATCCTAGAAGTACGCAGGGAAAATCACCCCTTGGCTTTCGAGTGTGACACACTGGATAATAATGAAATAGTAGCAACTATTAAATTCACAATCTATACTAGCAGTGGTAAGTGTCCAGCAATGTCTTGGTTTGCTTATATGCCAAACTTTAAAGAGCATTAAAATCACTTGGAGGCTTGTTAAAACACCAATCTCTAGCCCTACTCCCACAGTTTCTGATTCAGTAGATCTGGGATGGGACTGGAACAAGAATTTCTATTTCTAACAAGTTTTCCTGTTGCTGCTGGTCCCAGAGACCACACTTTGAGAAACACTGGTTTACATCATTTAGACTTTTCTACAAGATACTACTTAATTTCTTTTTCACAAGGTAGTCACAGTTGCCTCAGTTTGGAAAACTGGTGTTTTTTTTTTTTTTTTTTTTTGAGGTGGAGTCTCGCTCTGTCGCCCAGGCTGCAGTGCAGTGGCGCGATCTCGGCTCACTGCAAGCTCCGCCTCCCGGGTTCACGCCATTTTCCTGCCTCAGCCTCCCGAGTAGCTGGGACTACAGGCGCCCGCCACCTGGTGTATTTCTTAAGTATCTTCAGAGAACAGTCCTCTAACTTGAATTATATTCTTGCTTTTACTTTCATTAGAAAAGTGAAAATGGATAAATGGAATTCTCATGGATGCTTATGAAAATTTTCATTCAGTAAAATAAATAAAATTTAAAAATACAATGTCAAAGTATGTCTCTTTAAAAATTATATATTTGAAGCAAATGTTTTTTGATGAAGCACTAATACAGTTCTCAAAAAAAATCACAAAATGCAAATGTTGTCCTGAATGTCATTTTACATGTTAGAAGCCATATTTTCCTTGTGAGATAGATCCATTTGCAAATATTCAATTTAATCTGTGATGTCTTACATATCCAGGTAATTATTTCCTTTTGTTCAACTGCTCTTAACTGTTTTTTATTGTTGTTATCAACTTTGTTGTTAGGGATGTGGGGACTTGGTCACAAGTTCTTTTGAGAATCCTATCAAGGCTCAGGATCCTTTTTCCAGAAAAATATCCACACACAAATATGCCAAAAGTTACATGTAATTTTAAAGGAGTTTTTGGACTTCTTGAAGCTATTTCTGAACACAAAGTAAAGCACTTCTGCTGTAGTTTCAAGATACCGCACAACATAACCATTTTATTGAAATGAAAACAGGTTAAAGTGTTTTACAGTGATTTTAAAAAATAAACTACTATTTAAACCACCTTTGATACGCTGTTTAATGAGTTTAGAAACATCTTCATGGTGAAAGCTAATAATTGTATCCCTCTACTGGGATAACAGGTGTCATTAAAAGGATAATTTTCAATAAAGCTCTAAAAAAGGCAAGAGAATAAAAACATCATTAAACTAAAAAGTATCTCAACTGGCCCTCGTTCATGATATTAAAGGTGTGTGGAGCCATTCTCAGTCTTTGTCCCTGCTACCTCGTCCCTGTTAGGACAATTCAGTGTGGTTAGCTCCTCTCATACGTAGAAGGGAGCATGCATTTGGTAATGTATATGTTAAAGACTGGAACACAGACCCTAAAATGTCAGGCCTTTGTTGAGACAAAGTTAACTTCTCTCTCTTACATCAGTCCAGGAATGGTGGGATAACTCTGCCATCTCAGTAAGTGCACTGATTGAATGACAAAATGTTTTTAGAACACTCCAGTATCTATTAATTTCTTTAAACATGACAATTGGGTACACCACTGCAACAGACCCCTTTTGCTGATTAGAAATCAAACAAATGTTTTGGCTAGAAATGTCTACACAATATGGTACTAGCATGAAACAAATATGTAATAGAGATATTTTTAGAGTAAATATGGTTTCCCTAGTGAAAAATTCTCATCCATTCACTTAAATATCAGATTTTTCACTCCCACAATAGTTGTCTTTCATAATTAGGCATTGTTAAAAAAGATACTTTGAAGTACTCAGAATGTGACTATATTTGGAAATAGGATTTTTTGCAGATGTAATTAGTTAAGATGAGGTTGTACTAGAGCGGAGTGGGCCTTTAATCCAATATAACTGGTACCCTCATAAGAAGAGGACTATTTGGGCATGTTTGTGTGCACACAGACACACAAACACAGATGGAGCGTGGGGTGGGGAATACCAGGTGAAGACACAGAGAGACACAGGGAGAAGACAGTCATATGAAAATGGAGACAAAAATTGGAGTTATGCTACCAGAATCCAGGGAATGTCTACCAGAAGCTGAGAAGCTATAAGAGGCAAGGAAGGATCCTCCCCAAGAACCCTCAGTGGGAGCATGGCTCTGCCAACACATTGTTTTCAGACTTGCAGCCTCCAAAACTGTGAGACAATACATTTCTGTTGTTTTTAAGTCACTCAGTTTGTGGTACTTTGTTATAGTGGTCCTAGGAAACTATTACATACATAAGCTTAGTTTATCTAAAAGGTGAGAGCGTCAAATTTAGCCTATTTTTCATTAAACATTTCAATAGAAATTGAGCCTATTTTTTCATTACCTGTAAAAATAGTCTTGGTGACCCTTGCAAGACTACTGTTGTAATAAATAAAATCTTCATGCCCCTCTCTCTCCACCCTCTCTCAGCTAACATTGCAGAGTAATGGATAAATGAATTTTGCATTTCTCCTTGTCAGGTTTCAGTTCTAAAAGATATCTTTTATTTAAGTTTCCAAAACGCCACCACTTGTGTAAATCTAAAGTTACTCTGAAATAAAAAGATTTTAAAAAATCCAACAATGTTGGAACATAAATGTAGAAGTACTTTCTCTAGCATACTTGGAACTATTTAGCGAGATCCCTAACTTGAGTTTATAGCTGTGGAATTACTAGGCAAAATAGAAAGTTATACTCCATGATGTCTAACAGATAGGGAAGCAAATCCAGAAAAATAAGCAGTTGAGACTGCTCATATAGAAGACTACTTCTGACAGAGTGGTACTTATCAAAATCAAAATATTTAAATAGTCAAAATATACCTTGTATAAATTAAACCTCCCTGGACCTTGGTTTACTCATCTGTGTAATGCAATGGTTGGATCAGATGATCTCTGTAGTTCTTTCTTCCATGAATCTTTTATGATTCCAGAATTTGGGGACATAAAAGAGCTATAATAAAGACATATAATTCACAAAGGAAGTAATATTCTATGTTAATTGGCTTTTTACCAGTTTACAATGTAGCAATGCTATAATACATATGGTAGACTGGTTTTGCCTCTTTAATAACCTTATTTGCTGAAAGCAGAGAGATATGGAAGGGAATGCTTGATGTAAGAGTGGTGCATGAGGTGGGTACAGTGGTGTGTGCCTATCATACTAGCTACTTGGGAGGCTGAGGTGAGAGGATCACTTGAGCCCAGGAGTTCAAGGCCAACCTGGGCAATATAGCAAGACCCCATTTCCTAAAGAGAGAGGAGTCAGGGTGTGTGGATATGTGTATGGAAAACGATGAGCTTCAATTCCTTTCTTACAGCAAATATAAAAATTAGAGAGGTATCATAGTCTTAAGTGTAAAAGCCAAACCCATGAAGTTTTAGGAAAGAAATATAGGAGAATATTTGCATGATTTGGGAGTAAGCAAAGGTTTCTTAGACATAATTCAGAAAACAATCACCATAAAAAGAAACATGGAATAAATCAGACTGCATCAAAATTAAAAACTTCAGCTCATTAACAGAAATCATTAGGATAATGAATAGGCAAGCCAAAATCTGGTAGAAAACATTTATAAAACATGTACAGTCAGTACAATCAGTTTGAGAAAGTTCTCATGGTTTCTTAGAAAGCTAAACACACATCTGTCTACCCTACAACCTAGCAATTCTATTATTAGATATTTAGCCAAAAATTAAGATATATATTCACAAAATGACTTGTATAAGAATGTTCATGGCAGCTTTATTTATAGTATCTCACAACTGGAACAGCCTAGGTATCCATCAGTAGGAGGACGAGTAAACAAATTGTGGAGTATACCTAGTAATAAAAAAAAGATAGTTGCATATAACAGTATGGGTGAATTTCTAAAACATTATTCTGAGTAAACAAATCTTTACACAAGAGATTACCTAGTGTGTGTTTCCATTTATATGTAGTTCTAGAATAGTCAGAGCTAATCTATGGTGAAAAAGAAAATCAGAATACTTGTTGCCTCTGAAGGATGAAGAAGGAATTAATTAGGAAGAGGCTCAAGGGAGCTTTCTGGGGTATAGTAATATTCTGTATCTTGACTAGCATTTAGTTACTTATACGAGTTTGCCTTTGTGAAAACTAAGCAAATGTACATTTAAGATCTTTGTGCAATTCTTTGTGTGAAAATTTTATTTCAAAGAAAAAACTAATATTAAAATCCAGTTAACGACATGCTTGCTGAAAAATTTTGGGGGAAGTATACTGACATTTGTAAATTATATTGAAATGCATAAAAAATAAGATGGATTAATGAGTTGATAGAGGAATGGATAGATGAATTTTAAAATATTAATGGTAGTATTTAGATGGTGGTAATACAGGCTGTTCATTGTCAAATTCTTTTAACCTTTTTGCATGTTTGAAAAGGAGATTTCAAACATGCAGAGCAAGATGATTAATATTTTTCTCTGCACTAAGTATTTCTTTATGTTTCTAGAGTTGTTTTTCAAATATAAACTTTTAAGTTAGATACTCATTTCCTTTTCCTCAGTAGTAATACTCATTAGGTTTGTGTGTTTTCTCTAGAATTGCAAATGAGAAGATCAGGCCTACCAGTCACTGATGTAGCCCTAATTTTTGTGCTGACCATAGGAGTCATTATCTGTGTATTTATAATCTTCTTATTGATCTTCATAATCGTAAACTGGTAGGTGAATGGCGGAATGCATCGTCACCCTTGATTGACATCCTCCTCTTCTTCCCTCTCCTCATCCAGTGAATTGCAAAGCCCTGTCCGTGATGTCTCCTACATGTTGCCTTGAAACTGTCCATCTCCTTTCATTACTCCTGTGACTGCCCTAGTTCAGGCTACCCCATCTCTTTATGTAGATGCTTTTTAAAACAATCTCATGACTTGGTTCTCGAGCTACGAGAGAGCTTTTAAATGCAATTTTTACAATTTTACATGGTAATTGCTTTAAAAAGTTTTATTTAGTGAATATTTGTGTTGTCCCTTTTTGGTTCTCTCAACTCTAAACCTTGGTTATTGTAACCTACTAATTCATTTGTATGACAATATTTATAATACCTACATGAGTAGTACACCCTGGCAAATCTGAGGGCTCATGTACTATCGATTTGTAGCTGATGCATCACAAACTAAAAATGAATAATGAACACAAAGGCACTTCTTAGAGAAGAGGTAATATATATGTTTTATATGTATGTACATATATTGTATATACGATATACATATATCTATGTACATATATTCTATATGCAATATAAATATATCATATATAGGTCATATATGTGTACCAAATATGTATATAGTATAATTTATATATAATATATAATATACATGTGTATATAATATATGGGTTATATAATATATATGTAGATATATGTATGTATAACATATACAACCTCATATCTAAGAAGTGCCTTTTTATTATTTTTAGTCTGTGATGTATATATATTACAGATGATTGTGTATACATCACATATATATAGTATGTATGTATATGAGCCCTCAGGCTTACCAGGGTGTAATACTCATGTAACTATTATAAATATCATCATATATATTACATATATATATTTGTACCATATATGTATACACATACATATATGGTACATATATGTATACACATACATATATGTGTATTATGTATGTGTATACATATATAGATATATGTAATATATATGTATCACAGACTAAAAATAGTGCATAAAAACACATTAGAGAAGAGGTAATATATATTATGTTTACATGCATGTATATATAATACATATAACATATATACATGTATATAATATATGTACATATAGTACATACATATGCCCTGTATACCGTATATATACTATATTTACATATATAATATATATACTATATGTACACACATATATACTATATATACTTATATATTACCTCTTCTTTAAGAAGTGCCTTTTTATTCATTATTCATTTGTAGTTTATGATGTATCAGCTGGATGCATCATCACAATGAACCGGCTGGAAAATGATTTTGTTATGTATTGTAGGAAGTACACTGAGGACTTTAAGCAGAAACAATTGTTTTCATAAAATTTTCCAAAGGAATTTTTTTTTTAGTACATCCCAGACCCCCCACCCCTGTAAAAGTGTTTTAAAATCAGCCTTCTGATTTTTTTTCCTGAGTAGGTATAGTTATGTAACCTTAGTGTAGGCGCTAAACATTTTGAATAGTAATTTTATCATTGTAATTTTAAAATTTTATTCTTTGAGATAAAATTTGAATATAAAATTTATCATTTTACTATTTTAAAGTATACAGTTCAGTAGTCACAAATACATTTATATTCTTTTTCTTTCCTTTATAATATACCTGTAATATACCTGTAATGTAATGTATCTGTAATATATATACAGGTACAAATATATATATACAGGTTATATATATTTGTATATGTACAGGTTGTATATATTTGTACCATATGTAATATATACATACAGGTAATACACACACACACATATATTTCTATACATAGAAAATATAGAAATCTATTCAGTTTTAGTTTTCGCTTCATATGGTGGTTTTGGTTTTTGCTTTTTTCTTCCAGGGCAGCAGTCAAGGCTTTCTGGGGGGCAAAAGCCTCTACACCTGAGGTACAATCAGAGCAGAGTTCTGCGAGATACAAAGATTCAACTTCTCTTGACCAATTACCAACAGAAATGGCTGGTGAAGATGATGCTTTAAGTGAATGGAATGAATGATGTATGAATGATATATAACAAATCAAAGGATATTACAGAATATTAGATTCATTATTATAAAAATAAAATATACATTGAAATACTTTAATAATGTTGCAATGGATTGCCACAGTGTGAAGGAAATGCAAAGTGAGGATACGACTGTTTTATCAGTGCTTTTTTCCAGTACAGTTATCAAATACTACTTTTAATTTGTTCTCAACACTTATTTCAGGTAATAGCTTGGGGATATTTATCTAAAGGTACCCCCAACAAATCTTCTAAGTGCATTTTTGATCACTTTGATAACTTCTTAGGTGATTTGCCTGTTTTGTCCTAAATAAGAACAATGTAATATAGAAATGCTCTACACATTAGACTTCCTCTCCCCTGAAAGCACTGTGTTGAACTTGCTAAAGCAAATCACACTTTAGAATTTCTGCAGGGAATGTGACATACAAAGTTTGTAAGACATGAAATAATAATGATAATGATAACAATAAATACTTAGTGACTACTATGTGCCAAGCATTGCTCAATCCATTTTCCATATATTAGGTGACTTAAATATGATTCTATATAGGAAATACGTAAGGAAGAACTGGAGAGGAACTTGGAGGTGCCTGAGGAAATGACATGAATTTAACACATCCTATATTTCTCAGAGAAGCAGTGAGTTAAGGACTTTTGAATGACCACTGATAAGCACTTTCATTGTTCTTGGTATACAGGTAACATCTCAGAACCAAGGTACTTATTTTTGAACATTATCACTGCCTTTTTGTTCTGTGTAATTATGTGATCCTGTTATGGCCAACTATCAAACAAGGTACCAAGACATTGTTTTGATTCAGTAGACTTCATCAGAAATGAATTTTCAGGGGTTATCATGGTTATGAAAGTATATATAAAAAGTATATATACTTTTTAATGTTTATATGAATTCTATGCCAACTTTATTTATATTCTTATGGGATTAATCTGATACCATTAACTCTTTGCACACCTGTGCAGAAGACATTGTAAATGGTCATTTATGGTACACCTCCCTCTAGTAGCCAAGAAATAGGCTGTGTTGTAGAATTATTCATGTTTTCTGTTACATAGCATTTGTCTTTGAGAAAAGCAATGAGGAATTGGCTGGAAAATGATTTTGTTATCTATTGTAGGAAATCCACTGAGGACTTTAAGTGAAAAAAATTGTTTTCATAAAATTTTCCAAAAGAATTATTTTTTGTTGCCCCTGGAGGTTCTGTCTGGGGAGTTTCTCAGTTGATAGTGGCTCAGTAGCTTTGGCGGGGTGGTGGGAGTGGTGGGGGTGGTGCAGGTGGTGGGGTGGGGGTGTTGGGGGGTGGTGGCTTGAGGCCCAGGCCTGGAGAACCTGTCCAGTAAGGAGCTATGGGAACAGGCACCCACATAACAGTCTGGCCACTTTTCTGTAGGGCTGCTGTGGTATGCTTGGGGCCCGCTCCAGTCCCTTGTCACCTCAGATTTTTCCAGAACTGGAGGTGTCCCCAGTGAAGGCTATGAAACAGCAAAAATGGCAGCCTGCCCCTCTCTCTGGGAGCTTTGTCCCAAGGAGTCATGGACTTGTTGCCCACCCAAAGGCATTTGTAGGAAATGACTGGAGACCCCAGTTGGGAAGTCCTGTCCCATGAGAATGAATGGGATCAGGAAAAAAGCAGTCTGGTCACGTTTTGGTAGAGCAGCTGTGCTGCACTGGGGGTCCACTTCTGCCTCCGGTCACCTCAGACACTCCAAAACCCAAAGGCTGGAACAGCTAAGTCACCCTAACAGCAAAGATGGCAGCCTGCTCCTCCCCCTGGGAGCTCTGTCCCTGAGTAAATTCATATCTCTGTAGGTTGGAGAACATGGGCAGGGGTGGCTGGAGGCCCTGGTTGGGAGGTCCTGCCCAGTGAGGAGGAACAGAATCAGGTACCCGCTTAAAGCAGCAGTCTGGCCACATTTTGGTAGGGCAGCTATGCTATGCTGGAGGACCCCTTCCACTGTGGGTTGGCTTCGACTCTCCAAAGCCTGAAGGCTGGAACAGCTAAGTCACCATAACAGCAAAGATGGCAGCCTGCCCCTCCCTCTGGGAGAGCCATCCCAGGGGCAATTCAGATCTCTGTTGGCTGAAGAGCTTGGACAGAGGTGGCTGGAGGTCTCAGTTGGGAGGTTCTGCCCAGTGAGGAGGAATGGGATCAGGCATCCACTTAAAGCAGCAGTTGGCCACATTTTGGTAGAGCAACTGTGCTGTGCTGTGCTGGGGGATCCCTTCCACCACGGGTCAATTCAGACTCTCCAAAGCCTTAAGGCTAGAATGGCTATGGCACCTAAATAGCAAAGACATGGCCTGCCCCTCCCCCTGGGAGCTCATTCTTAGGGAGGTGCAATGCCACTAATGGTAGCTGGCTGGAATTCCAAGCCAGTGGGTCTTACCTTGGGCTTTTCTTCCTCTGAGTCTTTCTTTGATGGGAGACTTTTTATTATGGCTTTGATCTTGCTACTCATTATTGGTTTGTTGAAGTTTTCTATTTCTTCATTGTGTTTAATCTTGGTAGATTGCATGTATGAAGGAATTCATTTCTTCAAATTTTCCAATTTGTTGGTGTATTATTGTTTATAATAGTCTCTAATGATACTTTATATTTCTGAGATCTCAGTTGTTGTGTCTTCTTTTTGATTTCTGATTTTATTTATTTGGTTCCCCTCTTCTTGCTAGCTGAAGGTTTGTCAATTTTGTTTACCTTTTCAAGAAACCAACTTTTTGTTTTGTTGATCTTCTGTAATTTTTTAAATCTCAATTTCATTTATTTCTGCTCTGATATTTATTATGTCTTTCCTTCTCCTAATGGGTTTAGTTTGTTCTGCTTTTTTAGTTCTTTGAGGTACATCATTAAGCTATTTGAAGTCTTTCTCCTTTTTTGGTATAGACATTTATTGCTATAAACTTCCCTCTTAGTACTGCTTTTGTTTTATCCCGTAAATTATGGTATGTTATATTTCCATTTTCATTTGTTTCAAGAAATTTTTAAATTTTCTTGTTAATTTCTTCATTGACCCATTGGTTGTTCAGAAGGATGTTGTTTAATTTGCATGTGTTTGTGTATTACCTGAGTTGCCTCTTGTTGTGATTTCTAGTTTTATTCTATTGTGGTGAGAAAAGATACTTGATACGATTTCTGGATTTTAAAATTTTGTTTAGATGAGTTTTGTGGCATAAGATATGATCTGTTCTGGAGAATGTTCATATGCTAAAGCATGTGTATTCTGCTGCAGTTGGGTAAAATATTCTGTAAATGTCAGCTAGGCCTATTAGATCTAGTAGGTAGTTTAACTCCCCTGTTTTTTTGTTGATTTTCTGTCTGGATGAGCTGTCCACTGTTGAGAACAGGTTGTGAAAGTCCCCTACTATTATTGTATTTCAGTAGATATCTCTCTTTATATCTATTAATGTTTGCATTAAATATTTGGGTGTTCCAGTGTTGGGTGCATAGATATTTATAGTTGTTACATCCTGTTTAATAGACTCCTTTATCCTTATATAGTGTCCTTTGTCTCTTTTTATAATCTTAGATTTGTAGTCTATTTTATGTGATATAAGTATAGCTACTCCTGCTCTATTTTGGTTTCCAGTTGCATGGAATATTTTTTCCACCCCTCACTTTCAGTCTGTCTTTATAGGTGAAGTGGGTTTCTTGAAGGCAACATATAGTTGAGTCTTGTTTCTTTATCTATTCAGCCACTGTATACCTTTTACTTGGAGAATTGAGACCATTTTACATTCTGTTTTATTATTGATAATTAAGAACTTAATAATGCCAATTTGTTGCCTGTTTTCTGGTTGTTATGAGATCTCTCTCTTCATTTTCTCCTTTCTTACTATCTTCCTTTGTGGTTAAGTGATTTTCTCTGATAGCATGTTTTGATTAGTTGTTTTATTTTAGTGAATCTATTATAGATTTTGCAGTGTAGTTACCATGAGGGTTATCAAAACATTTTGTAGATATAACAAGTTACTTTAAAAGAGGTGATGACTTATCACAAATTAAAGACTAGAAACAAAGGCAAAAAAGGAACACACAAAATATTTACATTTTAACTCCACTCCCCTGACATTTGGACTTTTAATTGTCTAAATTTACATATTTTTATATTACTTATCTCCTAACAGGCTGCTGTACCTATCATTGTTTCTGATAGATTTGTATTTTGGGTTTCATACTAAAGTTTTGAATTGATTATACACCACAAAACAATAGGGTATTCTGGGTTTGTCTATGTATTTAATTTTACCAGCGGGTTTTATAGCTTGAAAAGTTTTCCTTTTGCACATTAGTAGTTTTTTTCTTTCAGATTAAAGAACTCTCTTTAGTACTTCCTGAAAAATGGTTCTTGTGGTGCTGAATTCTCTCTCAGCTTTTGTTTGAGAAAGACTTTCTCTCTCCTTCATATTTGAAGGATAAATTTTTTGGATGTAGTATTCTGGTTGGCATTTTTTTTCCTTAAGTACTTTGAAAATGTCATTCCACTTCCTCCTGGCCTATTTTGCTTCCATGAGAAGTTGGTTGCCAGATGAGTTGGAGCTCTCTTGTATCTTATTTGCTTTATCTTGCTGCTTTTGGAATTTTCTCTTTGTCCCTGACCTTTAAGAGTTTGATTACTATATACCTTGGGGTAGTCTTATTTGGGTTGAATCTATTTGGTGTTCTCAGACCTTCCTGTACCTGGATACTTGTATCTTTCTCATGTTTTGGAAAGTTTTCAGTTATTTCTTTGAATAACCTTTCTACCTCTTGCTCTTCCTTAGCTCCCCCTTGGACACCAATAATTCTTAGATTTGATCCTTTAAGGTAATTTTCTGTATCTCATAGGTTTTTGCGGGTTCTTTTTTTTTTTATCTTTTCCTTTTTTTCTCCTCTGTGTGTTTTCAAATGCTTAGTCTTTGAGCTCACTGATTCTTTCCTCTACTTGGTCCATTCTGCTGTTGAGAGCCTTTAATGAGTTCTTCAATTCAGTAAATGTGTTTCTGCAATTCCAAGATTTCTGTTTAATTTTTTTAAACACTTCAATCTCTTTGTTGAATTTCTCTGATAAATTTCTGAATTGCTCTTCTGTGTTATCTTGGAGATCACTGAGTTTCTTTAAAATTGCTGTTTTGAATTCTTGGTTGGAGAGCTCACAAATCATCATCTTGTTAGGCTCAGTCACTGGATTTTTGCTTTATCTTTCTGAGGAGATCATGGTTCCCTATTTGCTCCTGTTTCTAGTAGGTATATACCTGTCTTTGCACTGAAGGATTAGTTATTTCCTTTTTCTCTTCCTGGCTTTTTAAAATATATGTATATGTGTATATATATGTATATATGTGTGTGCATATATATGTGTGTATATATATTTGCTTAGCAAATCCTTAACACTAAGTTGCTGCCTCCTTTTTGGCTCCAGATGCCATCTTAAGCCCAGGTTTGTCTTGCTCTGGTAAATGATGGGAGTGCTGCGTGTCCCAAATGGGAAGGGTCCCAAAGACATTATCCTGGAGGTGTGAGAAGACGGGCTAGGAGTTTGTGCCCAGGGGACCTGTGGAACATACTTCCAATAGTGTGGTGCTGTTGTATAGCCACACTGATTTGACATCTTCTTTGACCAACTTACAGGCAGTTTCCGGGGCTGGGGATAGTGATTCCACCTACCTCCTTTGTCTCTGTCTTTCCTCAGGGATATTTCCTTCTTCAGGCAGTCACAGTAGTTCCTGTGGGGTAAGGCAAGAAAGCTTCCTTCCAGGGAATCCAAGATAGTAGGAAAGTTAGTTTACCACCTCAATTTCATTTTTTTCAGTGTAGATACCATGAGTTTCTACATGGGGAAGATTTTCCATGTACTTGTTGCCAGAATGAATGGGGAGGGAGAGGCATCACAGATGTGGAAGTCTGCTTCTCTTACCATCTGCTCAGAGTTTTTACACTTCCCTGTGGCCTTGGGAACAATTTCATCCTCATATTTGATTTCTGGGTTGTTGCTGGTGAAAATCTCAGTGCTGTATATTTGTTTTAGGGGAGGGAGGGAGGGGGAGGGAGTGAAGCCAGTTTGCTTCTATTGTCGTTTTAAAACTGGAAGTCCCCAATCCTTGTTTGTAAAACCACGAACAGCAGTGGGTCCCAGCTATACTTTAATGAACATTAGTGTTTAACCAGGTTAACTGGGTTAGTTGTCATCAGTGCTGTCCACTGAATATTTCTGGCTGTCTACTTTTCAGATACATGGTAGGATAGTACTTTCTCAGCCCCTCATGGTTGAGTGGGCCCATGTGAGTACTTCTGACCAATGAGTTCTGAGCCAAAATTCCACAGTTACGAGTCACTCTCAGGCTGTAATATTTAGTTGTTAAAACACCCAGAGCTCACCTTCTGTCTTCCAGAGCAACAAGAAATGCTCAGATGATGGTGGCTCTGACACTTTGGATCTCAGAGTAAAGACTGTAGTGTAAGATTTCCAGTCAACCAACAATGGATGTATAGCATGAGCGATAAATAAACCTTGCTATTTTAAGCCACTGAGGCTTAGAAGTTTTTTTAAAATACATCAGCTTTGCTTTATTGACAAATAAGTTTTTTTATGAATAAGAAGTATTAGCGGTCAAATGAGGTGAATAACCTTTAGTGCAGGACTTCTCAAAGTCATCAATGTGCCATATACATTGTGACTGTCCAAGAAGGGACATATAGATGCATTATTTCCCAAATTTATTGGTGGTCTATGAAACAAAAATGAAATCATAAATGAATATGAATACTGTACCAACTCAGAAATACACTTTTGAGTACTGTCCCTGATGGGTTTGTCCGTGAGGAGCTAGGGTTCAGTGAGCTTATATTTCTTAATGTATAACACAGCAAATCAGCAATACACCTTGACAATAGTAACATTTCATCTCTGGGTGTCACTTAGACCTTCTACTGTTGCAGACCCACCTGGACAGTGTTTCTGAAACCAGTTGCTTCCAAAACTAAGGGCTCCTCTCTTAAGTACTATGACCACACCAAATTAATCAGCCAGCCTTATTTGTAAAGTAGACTATAATATAATATGCTCCAGGTCTTCATGAAATCACTCCAGTCTCATTAAAGCCTGCTGTCATTTGCCACTTGATTAGAGTCTGTGGGTGGGGCGGGGGGATCCCTCCTTGCCATACACAGTCTGAGTCTCCATTACATACCACTGAATGTCAGTGGAGCCAGTCTCTTCCCTCTCCAGGGAGATTACATGAGAGGAATCTTCTAGCTCCTATTTTCTCCAAAATTCCAGGCTGGAACTTTTCCTGGTCAATTTTCTTGGTCACCAAAATATTCTTAGGGAAAATTTTGAAGTTTTCATCTGCATCCAGGAAGTAAATAAAGCCAAGCCATAATGTATCAAAAAGAGTCCTTCTTTTTGGGCACCAAGTTATTTGTCTCTGCATGTGCAACAGCAAGATTTTATGAAATGTTCAGAGTAACACCCTACTCACCAACAGAATTCTTCATTCATCCATTCATTCAACAAACACTGACAGAGCTATTCCTGAGCTTATTCACTAAGCACTGGAAATACAGTTTGTGGAGGGAAAAAAGAGGAAAGGTAGACGCTCTCTTGTCTTGGAGTTTAATATTAAGGCAGACGTTACAATTAACCAGAACTAGGATGAATACATTGAAGAAAACCTACAAGTTTCTGTGAAGCAGTGGTAGGGAAAATGACATTTAAAGGGGACTTAAAGCCTAAATAGGAACTACCTTGGCTAAAGGGGAGAAAGGCCTAGACAGAGGGAAGAACAGGTATAAAGACTCTAGGTCAGAAAGAAGCATGGTGTATCCTGAGAGAATGGCAGCAGAGCTGAAGAATAGAGAAAAGAGAAAAGAATAGAGAAAGTAGAAAAGAATGTTGAGAGATGAGGCAAGGAATGTAAGCAGAGGCAAGTGATATTACAGATATTTAATTATACATGCTATGTATTTTATCATATATATTATTACTTAATATAAATATACAAAATAATATGCCTAAATGGCCCAAGAATACATATCCAAGAGTCAGGGCTGAGATTAGCACTCTTGATTATTTTTCTCCACCATATTTGCTTATGCCTTTCTAGAGTTCATTTATTGTTGGCCAAAATGGACAGACTATGACTATCAATCCTTACCTAGACAGAGTTGTCTGTGATTTAATCTAACCTGGGTTCCTTTGGGTGGTACTGGGAATGCAAGATCTTATTAATGAGAATTTAATTATCTTCCATAATGGCTCCTAATTCACTCTCATGTTATGCAGCTAAGAACTAGATAAGGAGATTAAGAGTTCCCACCAGTGATCATGGTTGCTGGGCATACCTCTAGGCCAGCAGTAAGTGATAAGCAGGTTGATAGACATAGTAGGCTGCAATTTCTACAGTCTTGGACATGACATGGAATGAAGCAGATAACATTACTCATCTTGTTGAAATACATTCCAATTTCCTTCTGTTAACATAAACATGATGTTTCAATTTAAAATGATTTTCTTTGCAGAGTGGTTCTAATATAGTCTATATGTTCTCTGTTTCTGTCTTCTTGATCTTTTAAAATTGATGTGATTTTCTATTTTGGTTTTACTTTAACTATATTTTAAATCTGCTTCCTCAGTCATTTTTTGTTATATTCTAAAGGACAATCTTTTTGGAATTCATAACCCATCACTGTTGTGATTCACCATCTGTCTCGAAAATCATAGAACCCATTTACATGGTTATTTAGACTTTGAGGTTTGTGCAATTTTATTATCTGTGATCAAGTCATTTGTATGGTGGAAAACAGTTTGTCTTTGACAGTTTTCTGATTCTTATTGAAAATGAAACCTCTATGCTGAATTTCAAGGACTTTTTTCATCATGTAAAATAAATGCAAAAAAAACCAAACCGTTATTATTCAGTTTCTACATTTTGCAAAAATATCAAGTGCATTTAAATTAATGATAAGTATTCAATTTTTTTTCTTGTTGAGAAGAAAACCTAGCATTAAGCAACAATTATTTAAATCATGCTCCTAGAGACATATATACAAGTTTATTCTCCATACTTGCCTATGTGCTTATAAATATATATTTTAGTTCTTTAAGTTTCATAGTGAGCATTTTCACTAAAATGAAATACATTAGTATATATGCTAAGTGAAACTGGCATGAGCAAAGGTTCAGATGTGGCAAGGCAAATCATTGCTTTCTGTGATAACAATAAGCTATGTCTTTGAGGAATGTTCCATAGCTAGAAAGGAGTTTTAGCTGAGCTACCTATAATGCTCATTGAATTTTGGATTCACTCAAATATGTTTTTTTTTCCATGAGCGTTATTTGTTGAGGACAATAGAAACATCATAGCTTTCTTTCTGTACATTAATTTTCTCCCTTTTCTTGACAGATAATGCTTTTTTCCCAGGCACTACTGAGAAAGAAAAGCTCAAGGTACTTTTGGACAAACTGGTTGGGTTTAGGCTGTCTCATCAGAGAGGCATTGTGAGATTTGTATTATTTATGTAGTGCCCCAAGTTAACACCAATAAGTACTTTACAAAAAGCAGAAATTATCTGACAGTAATGAAATCATGTTCTTCCAGAACAAACAATACAAGGCAATAGAGGTAATAGGGACAGGAAAGAGTACAGTCCAAGCAATACTCTTTTGTAAATACTCTGGGGGAATGCAGCACACAGCATACAGTTATTAGAGCTAGCAAGCTTCACACAGGAAGTGGATACACTGGGTTTCTTTGCAGCAGGAATAGGATCTGCTGAGGAGGATAATGTAGGGTGTTGGCCTGAAGTTATGAGTGCATGAATTTGGTGGTTAAAGATTCCAGAGGAGATGAGAGGGCCAGAGGAAGGAGTGGAGGTGGGGTGTGGGATGGGGCTGTAGGAAGGATGAGGAAAAGTTGTAAGCAGGTGCAGAGTCATGGGGAGGCTGGAAGGTGAAGAGAAGCCAAAGCAGAGTGGGAGAAGCATAGTCTGAAGAGCAGGAAAGGAAAATGGACTTGGCAGTAACATTTGGCAAAGACTGGAGTAGGAAATTGATGAGAAAGAGGCCAGTGAGAAGGAGTTTGTGTAAATCAAGGCAGGATGTGATGAGTGTCTTGGCAGCACAGAGAAATCAAAAAGATCAGATTTTAGGGAAAAATAGTTTAAGTAAAGCTAGAAATGAGGACATACAGATAAAGAGAACATGAACTGAGGAACCAAGTTTAATCTCTTTTTATAGTTACCTTCAGTCTCATCTACTCCCATGTTGAGTGAACCCTATTTTGTCAAAACTCTTCCCTTGACCTTCAATAGCACTGTTTTCCTGTTTTCCATTTAACTCTCTGTTATCCTTTTCCCCATGGTTTCAACCTTTCTTTCAGATGCCTCCCCAGAGCTTTAATTTTGCATTCCTGCTGGATGGATATTTCCTAATAGATGCACTGCTATCACCTCATATATAGAACTGGTTTTCTTTGTATAGTTTTACAGTACCTCCTCTGTGGTATCACTATTCTCTAGTTATCCACACTCAAAACCTTACCCCATCTAAATAGTGACTAGAGGTAGGCAGGCAGTTGGGGATGGGTAGCCCACTCTTATCTATGAGATTATTCTGAGATCTAGTAGAGCTACTTATTTACATGATGAGAGCTTCAGTAAGGGCAAAGGCACAGGTGCACATTTCAGCCTGCAGTAAGGCAAAAGAGAAAATTGAGAACAAAGCAGCTTCCTTTGAAGAGTATAACATGGAAGTTGCACACATCACTTACCACTGGCATCTCATGGGGCAGTACTTAGTCATATGACCACACCTAGCTGCAAAGGAGGCTGGAAAATGTAGTCTGTATTTGGGAGTCTGAGCCTAGCTACAATTCAGAGTTTTATTACTAAAAGGAAGAAGGAGAAATGCTCTGGTGGAAGGCAGGGAGAGTGTTAAGTAGAGGGGAGAGGGAATTAGCTAGCACTCTGTAGCTAATCACAAAACCCCACAAGGATCTGTATTTCCTCTAATTTTCTGTACTTATCTGTTTCCATTAAATTTACATTCCTTTGCTTTGTTATTTCTTCTTTCATATTTTTATCACCTCTCTACCAAGAACATAAGCTCCTTGAGGACTCCAACTGTATGATAAAATCTTTGAGCACCTAGCACAGCACCTGGTACATAGTGGGTGTGTAAAAATTATCCCAACAGAGGCCAAGGTGGGTGAATCGTGAGGTTAGGAGATGGAGACTATCCTGGCTAACATGGTGAAACCCCGTCTCTACTAAAAATACAAAAACAAAATTAGCTGGGTGTGGTGGTGGGCACCTGTAGTCCCAGCTACTCAGGAGGCTGAGGCAGGAGAATGGCGTGAACCTGGAAGGTGGAGCTTTCAATGAGCTGAGATTGTGCCACTGCACTCCAGCCTGGGCAACAGGCTGGAATGAGACTCCATCTCAAAAAGTGTATATATATATGTCATTTTCACAAATTATAATGATGATGATGCATTTTGGAATCAAACATAATTGGAATTTGTGGCACAAGCTGGGAGAGAAGAACCTACTCTGAACAGTACATTAAGACATGTTAGTTGAAACAGTTACCAACTACAGGGCTCAAGAGTGCATAGGCTGGGCATGGTGGCTCACGCCTACAACTTCAGCACTTTGGGAGGCCAAACTGGGCAGATCACTTGAGGGCAGGAGTTCAAGACTAGCCTGGCCAACATGGTGAAACCCCATCTTTACTAAAACTACAAAAATTAAGTGTGGTGGTGGATGCCTATAATCCCAGCTACTCGGGAGGCCGAGGCACGACAATCACTTGAACCCAGGAGGCAGATCACGCCACTGCACTCCAGCTGGGCTGACAGCGAGACTCTGTCTCAAAAGAAAAAAATATGCTGTTGCTGTGGTACACATTATATCTTTTACTTAAAAGTGCTTTGATAGCATTCAGCTAACCTTCCTAATGCCATGTGATATGATCTTGAGTATAATTGTAATCAGAGCTGAGAAGTTTTTGTGCTGGGTTCATGATCTCATTGAATCTTGACATCTGTATGAGGTCAGTATTAGCCTCCTTTTAAATATGAGGAAACTGAGGCTTAGAGGAAGTTGAAGAACTCACCCTCACAGTATTATGTGAGTGCTGAGTGAGAGTTAACACCCGCTTTTCTGACCTAAAAGTCCAGTGCCCTTCCCACATACCACCAATTTATGAGCATGATATGCATAAGATGGCAATAAACTAACCAGAAATTCTGAAGATAAATAGATACGAAAATGGAAGGCAGAATTTAATAGGCAAACCTATGGATCGTCATGAAATCATACAGCCAACTGTACTTCTAGGTTGAAAATTGGGGAAGACCTAATAGAAACCATGCTATAGCATCTTAATGCAAATGGAGTAATATCTCCTGGTTACTCCAGAAGTCTAAAGGTCATAACTCTAGATGCTATATTGCTATAGATAAATTTCAGACCAATATGACGACTCTGTCAGCTATCAGAAAAGCTATAATGAGCAGTGTGAAGTAGCCAGGCAGTGGGGTGAAGAGGGGACAATATCAGAAGAAAAAGAAAGAACAGAATCCATGGGAATAATCAGGGGGCTGTGACCTTGTGTAAAAGACTGAATCAGGATGTAAAACCCTACAGAGAAAGGCTAGGGAGTCTGTGAAAGAAGTCATGTAAATACAAGGAAATGACCTTCTCAACAAGGGAAAGGGAAACAAGGAACATGAGAAAATAACTTACTACAGATGGCCAAGAAGTCACATCACTATTAAACACAGCCATATTGAATGAAATTGGCAGAACCCAGCTCCAAGCTCATTACATGAAGAAGCTCATTTCGTGAAGAAACATGAGTTACAGAGATAATTGCTTAATAACTTACAGACTTCTGGCAAAATGGAGGTGTCAGATGGAGCTGGGTTACAAAAGTTTTTTAGGTGAAAATTTTAAAGGATCATGGCTTCAGGTGGTTCTAATGTCACTGAGGAAACACCACTGGGTCCCCACTGTGTCAATGGGAGTATACAAAGCCTCCCACTGCATGACTAAGGATAGGTTAAAGCATGTCAGTGTTCTCACTAGGAAAAAAAGTAAGTGCCTTTATGCTATTAAATTGCATATTACCTTATTAATTAATTCCATAATGTGAGAAATTTGGTATTATTCTGGTCCAAGGGACGTCCACAGAAATTATCTTTCCAGAAAAGAGGATATTGAAAGAAATACAGTCACAATTATTTTGTTAAATATGAGAGACAGGAACAACTGGTTTTTGTTTTGTCAACAGAGATAACACATATGATAATGTCCACAATATATTATCTATGTCTCATTTAACAGGGTGCTTTGCCCAAGATTAGACCTCCTATATTTTTTGATAGAATTGGGGTAAGGGTCTGAAACTTCTATTAGAGATAGAGATATGATATGAGTTCTACTTTTAAGATCAAATTGTTTTTTTATGTGTGTATTGGGAAAACATCTATTTTAGCTCTCTGGTTAAGCAAAGATGAAGCAAAAAAAATTTTTTTTAAGTGATGGGGTGATGGGCTCTACAGCTCAGTCACAAGTTTGTCTCCTTGTGAGAGGAATCATATCCCAGCAGAAGCTGCCCTGAGCCTAGGAGTGAGAGGAAGCCTTTGAGGAGTTGAGGGCTTGGGCTGGGGAGTGGAGACAAGGCCAAGCTGGCACTGGCACCTGGGAAGAAGGCCATGCGCATGACCTAAGGAGGGAGACACTAACATGGGACCCTGCTAGGCATGGGGACCTTGAACACATTTTAGCTTTGTACCAATTTTAAAAGTTTTCCATACTTTAATTCCTTTTGCAATTCTTAAGCCAAGAGTAAGATTTGGTTTAATACAGTTGTCTGGTCTTAGATATGTTTTGGAGAATTGGGAGACAAATCTATGCCCACACTTGGGGAAAAGGGTGAGAGGAAGGGACTAACATTGTGAGGAGGCGCAGGGGTCATCAAAGGGCCGGGAGGTGACAGAGTACAGCCAGACAGGAGTGTGGAACTTGCAAGCATTCCTCCTAGGTTCGTCGAAACACAGACGGGTAAGCGACAACTGTGTTAATAACTCGACAAAGAAAATCCCAAAACTTTTGCCCCTCTGTAAAAATGTTTACATATGAATATCAGCTTCAGTGGTCAAGTAAATAAATATTAATAATTATTTATTCCTGCTGAGTAGTTCACACAAAGTCTTGAGATAGTTCCTTTACCCATCCCTTTTCCTTATTCTGCTCTGTCCAAACCAAAGGCCTCACCAGACATTGGCCAGAGTCAGACTACCATCTCCTTCTCTGCAGCCTGGAGCATCTTCACCTTTGGTTGAACAGACACTTGGAAGGTTGAGACCTCTGAAGCAAAGTTACCTCTTTACCCCAGCCCTTAATCAAATATAACCCCTCATATCTCCTCTTCCATTTCTTCAACATTCTAGAGGGTAATCAGAGATTTATAACTCAGAGAAGGAAGCATGGGAAAGTGTTATAACTTTAAAGACTCAACACCTGTTTTAGTAGTCATGGCCGTTTTGGGGAACCTGGGGTAAACTTTGTAAAAGATAAAGCCTTCTTGGTGAGCTGATTCTTGGGAAATTGTATTGGCTAGGTGGCATCTTTCATGCAATGTTCTAGTTCAAGGGCAACTCAAGAAAGGAAAATGTAAAATAATTGTCAGCCAAAAATGTCACTGTATTTCATTGGCCTCCCCAGCTCATCAGCCCATGTACCAGAAGGGACCTTAAGAGGGGGACTTTCTGAAGCTATCCAGGTCAGGACTTTGTTCTCTAAGATAATCTATGGTTTATACAATCATAGATAGGTTTCTCACTGTGCTATGGAGAAATTTGTTACCTAAGTTTTACCTACCAGTAACAAGTTTCGCCAAAGCACAGAAAGGAATTCATTCTAAGCCATTCTTCTTTAGAAAGCAGCAAGCAGAAGCTCATTTTTAACCAGTTAGTTGGGATCAGCTGAAAGAACAAGAGTATGACAGGAAGAATATTATGCAAATATCAGATAATCCACTACATTTAAGCTTATAAAAAAAACCTTACATTGGGGAAAGAGGCAAACTCAAAAGTTTTCTAATAAAAATTTACTTTCGGAATAGGAACAGCTCCAGTCTCCAACTCCCAGCGCGAGCGACACAGAAGACCAGTGATTTCTGCATTTTCAACTGAGGTACTGGGGTCATCTCACTAGGGAGTGCCGGACAATCGGTGCTGGTCAGCTGCTGCAGCCTGACCAGCGAGAGCTGAAGCAGGGCGAGGCATCGCCTCACCTGGAAGCGCAAGGGGGAAGGGAATCCGTTTTCCTAGCCAGGGGAACTGAGACACACAACACCTGGAAAAT